>NC_041387.1:48974718-49033062 GCF_002162155.2 Triticum dicoccoides
TGGCTTCTGCACATCATCTCCATCATCATTATCAGTACATCCTACGCAGGTGAGTTAGGATGCACTTGATCCCAGAAAGGTATCTATCCATCAAACTAACAACAATACATAATATCACCCAAAAGAGGGTCGTGCTACAGTAGCAGAATATGGCTCAGTCTAGATATCAGTACGAATCAAGTTGTGCATATTTGCTGTTGGCATGAACCACATCGCAGCATGCCAGGTTTGCAAAATCCATCCATCGCATGGAAGCTTGATGCCTTTCACACACTGAAGATTATCTGGCAACAAGTTGTGTCGACGAATCTCTGGATATGGTGATTCAGGAAACCCATGGTATGATGTGTAAACACAGCCCCCCTGGCGAATGGAAGTTGCATAGCACGATAATCATCGCCAGTGATATGATCGATGATTGGTTGGATGATCAAATAATTGAGCCCGAGGAACATGGAGTGGTTGCCGAGGCTGTAAACCCGCCTCCAGTTGAATATGCCTGGCCCAATGGAGCTGGGATCTTTTTTGAACACGAAGTAGCCATAGCCATCAATGTCACGAACGCCCCATGCATTGTACTGCATGTGGTTTGATGTAATAGTTTGGTCAATTTGGTACGTGCAAATGAGCATCAAATGACCGCCGTCAGCTGAATGAGCGACAAACCACCACCCATTGGTTGGTATGATTCCAAGTCCTAGAATCATGAAGGCCAGCGCATTTGCGTCTGCTGCTACAATTCAAACTGGAGACCAAAAGGACAAAAATAAACAATCATGTTCAGAGTATGTGTGGAATTAAGATTATTATAACAGTGAGACATATCATAGACAGAGAATTGCAATGTCGTGGTCATAATCATACCCCGAGTTAAAAAAAATAAGCCAATGGCTTTCATATTCTAGCAATATGTCATGGTTCAAACATCATGTAACAATGAGAGGAAAACAGCTATGACACAGCCTACTCATATTCTACCATAGACTTACTACTCTTCTCATATCAACTCTAAGAAATAACATATAGCAATCATGAGGTTATGCTCATAATATCTCTTCTAACAATCATTAGATGCCAATTGTTCCCATATCAACTCTAACAATAACATGTGTGGTCATAAAAATCTAGGAAATGAGAGGAACATATAGCAATGATGTGGTTATAGACTTACTATATATTCTAAATTTGTAACAATGAACAGGCAGTCGTATTCATAAGGTAAAGATGAGATGAGATAGAACAATTACACAATGATAGATTCGACCAGTATAGGCGGCCAATCTGTGCATCGACCCCGTAAACGATGCCATCATGCACTACAGCATCAAACAGAAATGTTGCCTCAACAGGATTGATGATGAGCCATAACCATGTATGGCGACCAGATTCCAGATAGACTAATCCCATGTTGAACAAGGCAATGAGCTTATAATCCACGTAGTCTTCTGATGGTGTGGGCACTTCGCATATTACAACTTTCAGCAAATGGAGGTCGAGCCAAAAGCTTGACGCGTCTCGTGTGTAGTAGGTAGGAGTGTCCAGCGGGCCGCGAGGCTCGATGGCGGCAGTATCCAATGATGGAAGGGTGATCTCTCGCTGGGTGTAGATATCCACGAGACGCCACAGACTACTAGATTGGTGGATGAGGACAATCCAGTTGGCCTTCATGCCCGCCCAGTAGTGGCCACGCATGAAGGACAGGTGGACGGGTAGTGGTAGCATGTCGAGGGGCACCACGGCAACCTCCGTAGGATCATCAAGTCGGTGTCTGGTCCACCTGCGAGGATCGGCCATCAACAAGCAGGGTGTCTTGAAAAGAGCCGACCGGTTGCAAATGAGTAGACGGTACAAAGACACTGAGCATGCGGCCAGACGGACGGTGCTGAGTAGGTCCATACAATTACAGATCTGCTCCAAGAGAACATCGGGGAGGGAATCCAATCGCTGCTCTGCGTGTCAGTCGGTTCTGCCATTGGGGTTTTCGGTGCCTGCGAGCCAGCGAGGAAGTGGATTCGGGCGGGCGAGCAAAGAAGCTTCTCCTCGTGTGGCCGAGCAGTGAGCGGGGGGATATGGTACGCGCGAGCTGCCAAGGAAGATGGTGCGGGCGGGCGAGCAGTGAGCGGGGGGAAATGATGTGCGGCCGATGATGGTAAAGAGAGGAGGAAGAAGAAGAGAGGAGGAAGAAGAGTGAAAGACGGGGAAGAAAGTGCATTAAATCTCAATTCTACTAGTACTACTACCAGGATATACCGTCCTTCGGAGTGTAAATAGTTACGCCGATGACATGTGGGTCTATCTCAAGAGGGCCCATATGTCAGTTAATGGAGGAGAGAGGTGCGTAGGCGTATTTGCGGAAGCGTGCTCTAGTGGCAACCATGATGACAGTACTGGGTAAGGATGATTTAGTAACACCAACACGCTGGTTCAGCTTATTAATTAAGTGTCCCATCTGCTGCAGCGTGTATTATCACTTCACTGCGAAGACTAGTTAAATAGTTCTCTCTGACCGAGATGGGGAATAATGGATCGCGAAGACTTCCTATCTAAAGTATTCATATGCCTCTACGCTCACTTCACACATTTTGCTCTGTACGTTGTCACTTGTTGAAATCTCTAGAAAGACAAATACTCTGTATTTGGGAACAGAGGGAGACTTTTACTCCGTATTTGAGAACAGAGGGAGTATTGCCATATGGAGGGAACAGAGGAAGCTTGAAATATGAACATGTCAATGGGAGGGAGTAAAAGCCTCATGCATGCATGCATGCAACATGCAACACTCACATGTACACATGTACACACGCAACACTCACACACCCATGCGGCACACAACACACGACACAACACAAGCGCTCATGCTCAAGTGCTCAACATACTCCCTACGTCCATGAAAGACTGTACATTTAGAGATTTACACATTGACTAGGGCATAATTAACGCCCAAAAGTAGCAGACTTATGTGTGCATGCGACCATTGAGAGAAGAAGATTAAATGAAGGGTGTTGCATGCTATAATTAAGGATAGACATGTAGCCTATACCTAGAGCACAAGTTGGTGCATTAGTCAATCAATATTGATTTAGATTAAAGGCTAGATGCATTGGAAGTGTAGATGTACACTCTTTGTTTTTTAGCCAATGTACACTCTGTGTTGGAAGACCGAGGGAGTACACGTGCATGCACTCACATACACAGCTAGGGTGGTTCACGCGCAAGGGTTGGACTCTTGTCGCGCCTGCGTAAAGTTTTGTTTAACTGATTTGTTTGCTCTGCCAACTAATAGGTGGGACCCAGAAACTAGGTGACAATTTAACCAGTCAACAAAGTGCCACGTCGACTATGTGGCTGGTGATGACCCACAAGTGTAGGGGATCTATCGTAGTCCTTTCGATAAGTAAGAGTGTCAAACCCAACGAGGAGCAGAAGGAAATGATAAGCGGTTTTCAGTAAGGTTTTCTCTGCAAGCACTGAAATTGTAGGTAATAGATAATTTTGTGATAAGATAAATTGTAACGAGTAACAAAAAATAAAAGTAAATAAGGTGCAGCAAGGTGGCCCAACCCTTTTTTTAGCAAAGGACAAGCCTGGACAATTTCTTATAATGAGAAAAGCGCTCCCGAGGACACATGAGAATTATCGTCAAGCTAGTTTCATCACGCTCATATGATTCACGTTCGGTACATTGATAATTTGATATGTGGGTGGACCGGTGCTTGGGTACTGCCCTTACTTGGACAAGTATCACACTTATGATTAACCCCTATTGCAAGCATCCACAACTACAAAATAAGTATTAAGGTAAACCTAACCACAACATTAAACATATGGATGCAAATCAGCCCCTTGCGAAGCAACGCATAAACTAGGGTTTAAGCTTCTGTCACTCTAGCAACCCATCATCTAGTTATTACTTCCCAATGCCTTCCTCTAGGACCAAATAATGGTGAAGTGTCATGTAGTCGACGTTCACATAACACCACTAGAGGAGAGACAACATACATCTCATCAAAATATCGAACGAATACCAAATTCACATGACTAATAATAGCAAGACTTCACCCATGTCCTCAGGAACAAACATAACTACTCACAAAGCATATTCATGTTCATAATAAGAGGTGTAATAATATGCATTAAGGATCTGAACATATGATCTTCCACCAAGTAAACCAATAAGCATCAACTACAAGGAGTAATCAACACTACTAGCAACCCACATGTACTAATTTGTGGTTTTGGATATAAGATTGGATACGAGAGATGAACTAGGGTTTGAGAGGAGATGGTGCTGGTGAAGATGTTGATGGAGATTGACCCTCTCCCGATGGGAGGATCGTTGGTGATGACGATGGTGATGATTTCCCCCTCCTGGAGGGAAGTGTCCCCGGCAAAACAGCTCTACAGCTCTAGATTAGTTCCGCCAAGGTTCCGCCTCGTGGCGGCGGAGTTTCGTCCTGTAAGCTTGCCCATGATTTTTTCCAGGGTAAAAGCCTTCATATAGCAGAATATGGACACCGGAGGGCCACCAGGGGGCCCAGGAGACAGGGGGCGCGCCCATCTGGGCGCGCCCCCACCCTCCTGGCCAGGGTGTGGGCCCCCTGAGGTGTTTCTTCCGCTCAATAATTCTTATAAATTCCAAAAATAAGTTTCGTGGAGTTTCAGGTCTTTTCGAGCAGTGCAGAATAGGTTTCCAATGTTTGCTCCTTTTCCAGCCAGAATTCCAGCTGCCGGCATTCCCCCTCTTCATGGTAAACCTTATAAAATAAGAGAGAATAGCCATAAGTATTGATATATAATGTGTAATAACAGCCCATAATGTAATAAATATTGATATAAAAGCATGATGCAAAATGGACGTATCAACACCCCCAAGCTTAGACCTCGCTTGTCCTCAAGCGGAAGCCGAAAATCGAAAAATATGTCCACATGTTTAGTGATAGAGGTGTCGATAAAAATAAAATACGGACATGAGGGCATCATGATCATTATTATAACAACAACATATATAGATTTTATCATATGAATTCTTATGCTCAAGTAACAACCAGTTCACAATGTCAAGTATGGTTCAGAAACTTCATTGAAAGCTAACAAACTATAATCTCAGTCATTGAAGCAATTGCAATTTATCATAACATCACAAAGATTCAAGAATAGAGCTTTTCAGCAAGTCCACATACTCAACTATCATGCAGTCTTCTACAATTGCTAACACTCACACAATACTTGTGGTTATAGAGTTTCAGCCGGACACTGAGAAAGATAGGGGCTTATTGTGTTGCCTCCCAATGTATTCACCTTTAGGTGATGTCAACAATAATAGTCCATGCTAATGAACATCCAATTGGATAAATATATCATGATCTTTCAAACACGAGGAGCTTGCCAAAGGATAAAATGAAAAAGGGAAAGGTGAAGATCACCTTGACTCAAGCATAAAGTAAAAACATAAAGTAAAAGATAGGCCCTTCGCAGAGGTAAGCAGAGGTTGTCATGCGCTTTTAGGGTTGGATACACAAAATCTTAGTACGAAAGAACGTCACTTTATATTGCCACTTGTGTATGGACCTTTATTATGCAGTCCGTCGCTTTTATTGCTTCCATAACAAGATCGTATAAAGCTTATTTTCTCGCACTAATAAGTCATGCATGTTTAGAGAGCAATTTTTATTGCTTGCACCGATGACAACTTACTTGAAGGATCTTACTCAATCCATAGGTAGATATGGTGGACTCTCATGGCAAAACTGGGTTTAAGGATATTTGGAAGCACAAGTAGTATCTCTACTTGGTGCTAGGAATTTGGCTAGCATGAGGGGGAAAGGCAAGCTCAACATGTTTGGAAGGTCAATGACAATATACTTTAACTGAGATGTGAGGAAACATAAACCATTACGTTGTCTTCCTTGTCCAACGTCAACTCTTTTAGCATGTCATACTTAATGAGTGCTCACAATCATAAAAGATGTCCAAGATAGTATATTTATATGTGAAACCTCTCTTTCCTTATTACTTCCTATTAATTGCAACGATGACCAAAACTACGTTTATAAACTCTCAACAACTTTTATGCCTCATACTTTCTATGTGTGAAGTCATTACTATCCATAAGATCAATATGAACTCTTTTATTCTTCCTATTTTCTCAAGATCATAGCAAGATAGCAAAGCCCTTGACTCAACACTAATCTTTATTATAGATAACTCACGGACTCGATCATATAAAGAGATCACAAAGAAAAACTCAAAACTACTTGATATCAAAACTTCAATCTACTAGATCAAGATACTACTAAAAGGATCGAACTAAATAAAACGGTAAAGATAGGAGTGTGATGGTGATACGATACTGGGGCACCTCCCCCAAGCTTGGCAGTTTCCAAGGGGAGCGCCCATACCCTTGTGATTATGTCCTCTGAGGTGATGGAGGTGTTGTTGTTGATGATGTAGGATTGTCGTCCATCTTCCTCAATTTACGCTTGAGTATAGTATTTTGCTCCTTCAAGTCCTCGATCTCCTGCTGAAGACTTAATACTCTTTTGCATAGTTCCTGCTTATTTTCCAGCAAGAGACGAAAAGGGATAAACTCGATCTTTTGCTTCTTTTCTCTATTAGGTAGGCTTGACTTTTTAAACTCCACATGCATGTCCCCCGGTTTAGGTAATGGAACTTCATCTTTATCTGAACTTGTTTGCTCTTTTCCCTTAGGCTCATAGTCTTCTTCTTCCTCCGTGGTCCATCCACTATGGTCCAAGTCCCCGTAGACCTTAGGGTCTGCAAGGTAATCAGCCACATAGCTTTCTCCCTCCGAATCTTGAGATGACATGTTGCTCTAAATCTATAATAGAAAACAGCTCGAAACGAAAAACAGAGGATATTTGCATGATACGGTGGTCAAAACTTTCAGGCGATTATACAATGATTTTTTACCAACCAAAATATGTAACGTGCAAGAAAACGGAGTCCGGGAGGCACACAAGGTGTCCACGAGACAGGGGGGCGCGCCCAGTAAGGGTGGGCGCGCCCTCCACTCTCGTGGAGGCCTCGTGTCCTTCCCGGACTACTTCTTTCTTCCTAAAATTCTTAAATATTCCAAAACTGATAAAAATTGCCTTTAGAATTGTTTTGGAGTCGGTTTACTTACCGTACCACATACCTATTCCTTTTTGGAGTCTGGAACGTTCTGGAAAGTGTCCCTTATATATTCCTCCGGGGTTACGGTTTCAATAATATTAGTCTCAACATTGATAGGATTACCTGAAATATAATGTTTAATTCTTTGACTGTTCACCACCCTTGGACTGGTGCCTTCGAAGTTGTTGATTTTTATGGCACCAGAACGATAGACCTCCTCGATAACGTAAGGACCTTCCCATTTAGAGAGAAGTTTTCCTGCAAAAAATCTTAAACGAGAGTTGAATAATAACACATAATCACCTACGTTAAACTCATGCTTTTGTATCCTTTTGTCATGCCAGCCTTTGACTTATTCTTTGAATAGCTTGGCATTCTCATAGGCTTGGGTTATCCATTCATCAAGAGAGCTAATATCAAACAACCTCTTCTCACCAGCAAGTTTGAAGTCATAGTTGAGCTCTTTGATAGCCCAATATGCTTTATGTTCAAGTTCTAGAGGTAAATGACAAGCTTTTCCATAAACCATCTTATACGGAGACATACCCATAGGATTTTTGTATGCAGTTCTATAGGCCCATAATGCATCATCAAGTTTCTTGGACCAATTCTTTCTAGATCTATTCACAGCCTTTTGCAAAATTAATTTGAGTTCTCTATTGCTCAACTCTACTTGACCACTAGACTGTGGGTGATAAGGAGATGCGATTCTATGATTAACATCGTACTTAGCAAGCATCTTACGGAAAGCACCATGAATAAAATGTGAATCACCATCAGTCATAAGATATCTAGGGACTCCAAACCTCGGAAAAATAACTTCTTTAAGCATTTTAATAGAAGTGTTATGATCAGCACTACTAGTTGGAATAGCTTCTACCCACTTAGTAACGTAATCAACAACAACTAAAATATGTGTATATCCATTAGAGGCAGGAAAAGGTCCCATATAATCAAAGCCCCAAACATCAAACGGTTCAATAACAAGAGAATAGTTCATAGGCATTTCTTGACGTCTACTAATATTACCAATTCTTTGACATTCATCACAAGATAAAACAAACTTACAGGCATCTTTGAAGAGAGTAGGCCAATAAAAACCGGATTGCAATACCTTATGTGCAGTTCTGTCTCCAGCGTGGTGTCCTCCATATGATTCAGAGTGCCACTTGCGTAGGATATGTTCCTGTTCATGCTCAGGTACACAACGTCTAATAACACGATCTACTCCTTCTTTATAAAGGTGTGGGTCATCCCAGAAGTAATGTCTTAAATCATAAAAGAACTTTTTCTTTTGCTGGTATGTGAAACTAGGTGGTATAAATTTAGCAACGATGTAATTAGCATAATCAGCATACTAAGGAGCAGTACAAGAAGCATTAATGACCGCTTTGTTCATCAGGAAAGCTATCATCAATAGGCAGTGGGTCATCAAGAACATTCTCTAACCTAGACAAGTTGTCTGCAACGGGGTTCTCAGCTCCCTTTCTATCAATAATATGCAAATCAAATTCTTGAAGCAAGAGAACCCATCTAATGAGTCTAGGCTTAGCATCTTTATTTTCCATAAGATATTTAATAGCAGCATGATCAGTGTGAATAGTAACTTTGGAATTAACAATATAAGGTCTAAACTTATCACATACAAACACAACTGCTAAGAATTCTTTTTCAGTAGTAGCATAATTTCTCTGGGCAGCATCAAGGGTCTTACTAGCATACTGGATAACATTCAATTTCTTATCAACTCTTTGCCCTAGAACATCACCTACACCATAATCACTAGCATCACACATAATTTCAAAAGTTAAATTCCAATCAGGTGGCTGAACAATAGGTGCAGTGATCAAAGCTTTCTTAAGTATTTCAAATGCTTCTACACAATCATTATCAAAGACAAAAGGAATATCTTTTTGCAATAAACTAGTCAGAGGCCTAGAGATTTTGGAAAAGTCCTTAATGAACCTCCTATAAAAAACGGCATGACCAAGGAAACTTCTTATACCTTTTATGTCCTTGGGACATGGCATCTTTTCAATAGCATCAACTTTAGCTTTATCAACTTCAATACCTCTCTCAGAGATCTTGTGCCCCAAGACAATGCCTTCATTAACCATAAAGTGGCACTTTTCCCAATTCAAGACGAGACTAGTGTCTTCGCATCTCTGCAAAACTCGATCAAGATTGCTCAAGCAATCATCAAAAGAGGATCCATAAACGGAGAAGTCATCCATGAATACCTCACAAATCTTTTCACAAAAGTCAGAGAATATAGCCATCATACATCTTTGAAAGGTAGCAGGTGCATTACATAAACCAAAAAGCATACGTCTATAAGCAAAAGTACCGAAAGGGCTAGTAAAAGTAGTTTTTGATTGATCTTCCGCTAACACAAGTATTTGAGAGAAACCAGAATAACCATCTAGAAAGCAGAAATGTGTATGTTTGGATAGCCTTTCTAGCATTTGATCAATAAAAGGTAAAGGGTAATGATCTTTCTTAGTAGCTTTATTTAATTTACAGAAACCAATTACCATCCTATAACCAGTAATAATTCTTTGCGGAATCAATTCATATTTATCATTAGGAACAACAGTAATACCTCCCTTTTAGGGACACAATGGACAGGGCTTACCCATTCACTATCAGCAACTGGATAAATTATACCTGCCTCGAGGAGCTTTAGTATCTCCTTTCTTACCACTTCGTTCATCTTGGGATTCAATCGTCGTTGATGATCTCTAACTGGTTTGGCACCTTCCTCCAAACTAATTTTGTGTTGACATAACATGTGACTAATGCCCTTGAGATCATCGAGAGTATATCCAATAGCATCACGGTGCTTCTTTAGAGTTTTCAATAATCTTTCCTCTTCCTGCTCTGAAAGGTTAGCACTAATAATAACAGGATATATTTTCTTTTCATCAAGATAAGCATACTTAAGATTATCAGGTAATGGTTTTAGCTCAAACATGGGATCACCCTTGGGTGGAGGGGGATCCCCTAGAATTTCAACAGGAAGGTTATGTTTCAGAATAGGTTCCTGTTTAAGGAACACTTCATCTATTTCCCTTCCTTCTTTCATAAACATATCATCATGGTCTAGCAAATATTGTTCTAACGGACCAGTAGGAGGCACGGCAATAGAAGCAAGACCAATTATTTCATCTTTACTGGGTAATTCTTTATCACGGGGTTGTCTACGAAATTTAGCAAAATTAAACTCATGAGTCATATCATCCAAGCCAATCGTAACAACATCCTTTTCGCAATCAATCTTAGCTTTAACAGTGTTCAAGAAGGGTCTACCAAATATAATGGGACAAAAGTCATCTTGTGGGGAACCAAGAACAAGAAAATCAGCAGGGTATTTGAACTTCCCACACAAGACTTCAACATCTCTAACAATCCCAAAAGGCCTAATAGTATCTCTATTGGCAAGCTTAATTGTAACATCAATATCTTCTTGTAACGCCCCGGATGTAACTTTCCATATTTGTATCCAACTCTTGCCGTCTCCGGCGCTAAGTTATATTTATTTCTCGGGTTGGGTCTTTGTCTCCGTGTGTTGTTTTTCTTTTCGTGCATCCCTCATCATGTTATCACGTGCATTGCAGTTGCATACATGTTCATCTCATGCATTCGAGCATTTTCCCCGTTGTCCGTTTTGCAATCCGGCGTTCCGTTCTCCTCCGGTGGTCATTTCTACCTTTATTTCTTGTGTGGGGTTTAAACATTTCCGGATTGGACCGAGACTTGTCAAGTGGCCTTGGTTTACTACCGGTAGACCGCCTGTCAAGTTTCGGGTCATTTGGACTTCGTTTGATACTCCAACGGTTAACCGAGGGACCGGAAAGGCCTCGTGTGTGTTGCAGCCCAACACCCCCCAAATTTGGCCCAAAACCCACCAAACTCTGCTCCATGTCCTAGAGCGTTCGATCACGATCGTGTGGGCGAAAACCGCACCTCATTTGGACTCTCCTAGCTCCCTCTATGCCTATATATACACCCCTCCGTTTTCGGATCTCTCCCTCTCCCCGAAACCCTAAAAAAAACAGATCTCCTTCCTCCGCCGCCGACGGACGTGTCCGGCCCGCGCCGGACAGCGTCCGCTCCACCCAGCCGCCCGCCTCAGCCAACGCCGCCGCGCCACGTGTCCCGGACGGGCGCCCACATCGCCGCGGTCGCGCCGGCCCGCCCGAGCCCGCGGGGAGCCCGCCTCCTCGTCCGACCGGGCCACTCCCCTCCGCCGCGCCCCGCTTCTTCTCCCTCGTCGCCGGGCCACCGCCGCCTGCGTCGCCGGCGCCCGACCGCCGCCGCGCTCCGGTCGCCGCCCCCCGACCGGCTGCCGCCTCCTCGCCGCGTCTCCGGCCAGATCCGGCCGCGGGAGTGCCGGATCCGGCGACCCCGACCTCCCCGGCCTCTTCCCCGAGCTCCGGCGAGCTCCTGGGCCTCTCCGGCGCAACTCCGGCGAGCAGCTACAGTGTTTCCGGCGAACTCCGTAAACCGCGCCAGATCTGAGATCTAATCCTCTAGGTTGACTTTTCATCCCCGTAACCCTAATTTTTATGCGATGTTTGACTGCTCGTATCTCCACAACCGTAGATCCGTTTTAGGCGTATGATATATCACAATCTTCGTCTCGACATGTACATCATTTCATTCCATTGCATCATTTGCATTTGAGGTCATCTTGATACCCAAAATGCTGTTAGAAGGAGGCTTCGTGAGTTAAATTGCAGAACCGTTAGTTCATCATGCACTTTTGTCATTTTTGCTATGTTTAATCCGTGCATGATATGCCTGTGCCCCTTTGGGATGTATTGTGAAGCATTTTGTCTTATTTCCAGAGGTGCCACCCATGCATTTTTAGGATGTGTGTGTTGTCTTGTGCAAGCTTGCGAAGAGAGGTACCTGAGATTGCAGATTTCAGGGACTTAGTGATTTTCACCAAGTCTGGGATATTTTAGTTCATGATGCTATATGTCCAGCTTGTTTCCTAGTGATCCGTGCCTCTTTTGAGGATGATCAGTAAGGGAGTTTTGATATTTAAGTTATGCTCTATCCATCCATGTCTTTGTTGGCATTTTTGGAGTGCTCTAGGTTGACTCAATCGAGCTCAACTTTTGCTTCATTGTTAATCTGGGCAGATCGCCAACTTGTTTGCGATTTCGCCGATGCTACCGTTAGTGTTCCATGCATGCTATGCCTTCATTCTTGCCATGTGTAGCTAGCACTTTGTGCCTTCTTGCTGGTTATATGCTTTCCTTGCCATGACTTGCACCGTAGTGAGTGCATCGAGCTCGTTTACATGCCTTCGTGAGTTAAATTTCAGCATGTCTCAGTTTTCTCTAAGTCTGAAAACTGATTGTGTTCGAGCGATGTTCGTGAGCTCGGTAGAGTATTTTGTGAACCCTTTTGGCCCCAGGTCACTTTGGGTGTTTTATTAAGCTTGTTGAATAGCTCCATGCCATGTTCTTACTTGTCATGTTCAGGTTTTCTATCATGTTGTTTTGCTGCTCCGAAGAGAGCTTCGTGATCTGAAATTTCAGACTAGTGTTAATTTCACTAAGTCTGAAATCTGTTTTGCATTTGCGTTTTAGCCATGCTTGTTTGAACCTCTTAATGGATGAATTTGCCTATGGCTCAGTGCTAGTGTTTTGTCAACCATCTTGTGTACATCACTGCCATGTATTTTGTTTTCATGTTTGGTGGCTGTAGCATGTTCATTTCGTTGCATTTAGATGCCTACTTGCTGTAAATCGCAGACCGGTGTCATATCTTAAAACGCTTGCCATTTCTAAACCGTAGCTCCGATTCCTATGATCTTTATATCGTTTTCAAGCGATTTCATCCCCTCTATCCAGTGGCACACTTGGTTTTTCCAAGTTGATGCCAGGTTCATGCATTTCCTGTCATATCTTGTATTTTGCATCCCGCATCGCATCCCGCATAGCATATCGTCATTTCATCATATTGCTTGGTCTTGCCCGTGGTTGATTGTATCCTTGTTGCTTGTTTGTCTTGTTGGGTAGAGCCGGGAGACGAGTTCGCTACCGAGGAGCCCGTTGAGTTTGCTTGTGAGGATCCAGCCAACTCTGACAACTGTGCAGACAAGATGATCATACCCTCGAAATCACTACTATCTTTGCTATGCTAGTTTGCTCGCTCTTTTGCTTTGCCACTGCTACGATGCCTACCTTTTGCGTGTCAGCCTCCCAATTGCCATGTTGATCCTCTAACCCACCATTGTCCTAGCAAACCATTGATTGGCTATGTTACCGCTTTGCTCAGCCCCTCTTATAGCGTTGTTAGTTGCAGGTGAAGATTGGAGCCGTTCCTTGTTGGAACATTTATATTCTTGTTGGGATATCATTATATTGCTATGTTATCTTAATGCATCTATATACTTGGTAAAGGGTGGAAGGCTCGGCCTCTCGCCTGGTGTTTTGTTCCACTCTTGCCGCCCTAGTTTCCGTTATATCGGTGTTATGTTCCCGGATTGTGCGTCCCTTACGCGGTTGGGCTATAATGGGAACCCCTTGATAGTTTGCCTTGATTAAAGCTTTTCCAGCAATGCCCAACATTGGTTTTACCATTTGCCACCTAGCCCCTTTTTCCCTTGGGTTTCTGGAGCCCAAAGGTCATCTTTATTTTAGCCCCCCACGGGCCAGTGCTCCTCTGAGTGTTGGTCCGAACTAGAGCCCTGTGCAGCGCCCCCTCGGGGAAACTCGAGGTTTGGTTTTAGTTGTACGGATTGCTCATCTGAGTGTGCCCTGAGAAAGAGATATGTGCAGCTCCTATCGGGATTTGTCGGCACATTCGGGCGGTGTTGCTGGACTTGTTTTAACCTGTTGAATCATCTTGTTGTACCGAGATACCGAGTCTGATCGGTGTGTCTTGGGTGGAGGTCTATTCCTTCGTTGACCGTGAGAGCTTGTTATGGGCTAAGTTGGGACCCCCCTGCAGGGATTGATCTTTCGAAAGCCGTGCCCACGGTTATGGGCGGATGGGAATTTGTTAATGTCCGGTTGTAGATGACTTGAACTAAACTTAATTAAAATGAATCAACCGTGTGTGTTACCGTGAGGGCCCCTTCTCGGCGGAGTCCGGGAAGTGGACACGGTGTTGGAGTTATGCTTGCGCAGGATGTTCCTTTAGCATCTCGCTCGTGCTTCGCCTTCTCTTCTCGCTCTCTTTTGCGTATAAGTTAGCCACCACATATGCTAGTCGCTTGCTGCAGCTCCACATATATTTGCCTTATCCATTCCTATGAGCTTAAATAGTTTTGATCGCGTGGGTGTGAGATTGCTGAGTCCCTGTGGCTCACAGATACTACAACTCCAGATGCAGGTCCAGGTGATACTGCTCCAGTTGACGATTACGAGCTCAGGTGGGAGTTCGACGAGGACTCTCAGCGATACTACGTATCTTTTCCGGATGATCAGTAGTGGTGCCTAGTTGGGGTTATCGATTCAGGACCTTGTCGCATGTTGGGGGGTCTTTTCTATTTTGGCACCGTAGTCGGGCCATGAGTGATTTGTTTGATGGATGTTATTTATGTACTCTGATGTGACGTGGCGAGTGTAAGCCAACTATGTTATCTCCCCCTTTTATTATATATTACATGGGATGTTGTAATGATTGCCTGACTTGCGACATTGCTTTCAATGCGGTTATGCCTCTAAGTCGTGCCTCGACACGTGGGAGCTATAGCCGCATCGAGGGCATTACACTTCTAACTCAACAGGTGCAATATCATGCATAATCTCTTGGTATAAGGAAATAGGTATTGCACTAGCACTAGCACCCATATCACATAAGCCATGATAACAATGATCTCCTATTTTAACAGAAATAACAGGCATGCCTACAACGGGTCTATGTATCTTAGCATTTGGTTTAACAATATTAGCAGTTTCACCACAGAAATAAATAACATGCCCATCTAAATCATCATCCAAGTGATCTTTAACCATAGCAATACTAGGTTCAACTTTGATTTGCTCAGGAGGTATATAAGTTCTTGTATTACTCTTACGAACAATAGTCGAAGTTTTAGCATGATCCTTTATCCTAACAGGAAAAGGTGGTTTCTCAACATAAGTAGTAGGAACAATAGGATCGTTATAAGTGATAGTCTTTTCTTCAACTGTAATAGGTGCAACTACTTTTACTTCAATGGGAGGATTATATTTAAACCACTTCTCCTTAGGGAGATCAACGTGAGTAGCAAAAGATTCACAGAAAGGAGCTACTATCTCAGAGTCAAGTCCATATTTAGCGCTAAATCCACGAAAAGCATCGGTATCCATAAAAGATTTAACACAATCAAACTTAGGTGTCATACGTAACTCCTTACCATCGCCAGAACCCCAATCTTCAGCGTTGCGTTTAATTCTTTCCAATAAGTCCCATTTGAATTCAATAGTCTTCAGCATATAAGAGCCAGCACAGGAAGTATCGAGCATGGTGCGGTCATTGAGAGAAAGCCGAGCGTAAATTTTTTGAATAATCATTTCTCGTGAGAGCTCATGATTGGCTTTATCGTTCGCGATGCCAGAAATTATATATGTAATTACGAGCAAGATGAACAAGAGGCATAGGATAGAACTTCTGGTGAAATTCCAACTTCAATCGTTTATAATTCCAGGATCCTGTATCATCACATAGCCTATACCATGTCAATGCATCTACCTTCAAAGATAAAGGGAAGACCTTACTTTTGACAACATCATCGGGAATACCTGCAAGCTTAAATAATCCACAAACTTCATCCACAAAGATAAGGTGTAAATTGGGATGCAAAGTTGCAACTCCTGCAAATGGATTAGCTAGCAGTTTCTCTATCATACCCGAAGGAATTTCAAAGTGAAAATTTTCAGTAGGTTCAGTAGGTTGAGGAGCAACTCTTTGCTCTACTGGTCGGGGCGAAGATGCCCCAAACAAGCCCCTCAAAGGATTAGTTTCCATAGTGACAAGTAACAGAAAATTTCAGCACACAATATAAATGTTTCCTTACCAAGTTCCACTCACCAAAAGCGCTACAATCCCCGGCAACAACGCCAGAAAAGAGTCTTGATGACCCACAAGTGTAGGGGATCTATCGTAGTCCTTTCGATAAGTAAGAGTGTCTAACCCAACGAGGAGCAGAAGGAAATGATAAGCGGTTTTCAGTAAGGTTTTCTATGCAAGCACTGAAATTGTAGGTAATAGATAGTTTTGTGATAAGATAAATTGTAACGAGTAACAAACAATAAAAGTAAATAAGGTGCAGCAAGGTGGCCCAATACTTTTTGTAGCAAAGGACAAGCCTGGACAATTTCTTATAATGAGAAAAGCGCTCCCGAGGACACATGGGAATTATCGTCAAGCTAGTTTCATCACGCTCATATGATTCATGTTCGGTACTTTGATAATTTGATATGTGTGTGGACCGGTGCTTGGGTACTGCCCTTACTTGGACAAGCATCGCACTTATGATTAACCCCTATTGCAAGCATCCGCAACTACAAAATAAGTATTAAGGTAAACCTAACCACATCATTAAACATATGGATCCAAATCAGCCCCTTACGAAGCAACGCATAAACTAGGTGAGGGAGTCCTGGACTAGGGGGTGTCCGGATAGCCGAACTATCATCATCGGCCGGACTCCAAGACTATGAAGATACAAGATTGAAGACTTCGTCCCGTGTCCGGATGGGACTTTCCTTGGCGTGGAAGGCAAGCTTGGCGATATGGATATGTAGATCTCCTACCATTGTAACCGACTCTATGTAACCCTAGCCCTCTCCGGTGTCTATATAAACCGGATGGCTTTAGTCCATAGGACGAACAACAATCATACCATAGGCTAGCTTCTAGGGTTTAGCCTCCTTGATCTCGTGGTAGATCTACTCTTGTAATACCCACATCATCAATATCAATCAAGCAGGACGTAGGGTTTTACCTCCATCAAGAGGGCCCAAACCTGGGTAAAACATCGTGTCCCTTGTCTCCTGTTACCATCCGCCTAGACGCACAGTTCGGGACCCCCTACCCGAGATCCGCCGGTTTTGACACTGACATTGGTGCTTTCATTGAGAGTTCCTCTGTGCCGTCGCAATCAGGAGGGATGCCTTTTCCCGTCTTTAAAGACGGTGCCGTTGTCAAGGGAGCTTTGGCCACCGGACAAACTATCTGGCTAGGCGGTTTTCTTATGACCGCCTGTTCGGCCGCCGCTCCGACAATGACCTCTCAGGTCATCAAAAGCGATCTTCACGTCAACTCGGAATTCGCCGTGCAGCTAGATCCGATGGAGCTCTCCTCTGTAAATGAGCTCTTGGATCGCATCGCCGCCCCGGGAGTCTCTACAGACTACGATCAGATTGGGCTTAAAACCGATCTGAGAGAAATTAACTCTCCCCAGGCTACCCACCACGTTGTTGTGGTAGAGGAACAACGCGGCGACTCTTCTTCTATGTTAAAGACCAGTTATGTCCGGATTCCCGATCCCTCCATGCCGGATTCCCGTGGAGGGACGAACGTCAATCAAGTACTGAACCTAAAGTCAGGCATCGGACCAGATTTGTTGGATAACATCCAGCAATCCAAGCTTCCAAATCCGGAAACTTCTCGGCCTTTGAGCCTCAGATTGGGCGGGGTTCCGAATTTAATTCCGCCCGCCCACCCAAACATAAGCGATCTATCTCAAATACAGCAAGAGCCCGATGAAACAGTACATCATTACTGGGCCAGATTCCTCCTGGTTATGGACAGGATAAAGGACTGTCGTGAGGAAAGCGCAATCTCAATTTTCTGCAACAATTGCACGGACAAGGGAATCATGAACGCCATAAGTCGTCGCGAAGTTACACGCTTCGCCGACCTGGCGACCATAGTACAAAAATACTGTGCGATGGAGAGTGCCTGGAAAACCGAAACCAGGTTTTGGGACAATCCGGCCCTAAACATAACCCTAGTTCGAAATAAAAGGGTGCGTCATACTCAAGCACCTGGGTCAAAAACCAAAAAGCAAAAACCCCCTAAAGGGCACGGAACCGTACTAGAGGGATGGCTCAACGGACCTTGTAAAATCCATAGTACAGAGGGCGCCACTCCAACACATAGCCTTCGAGCATGTTGGATACTACGGCAGGTGGCCAAAAGTGGCGAAGGTTTTCTAGCCCCGGGTAACCAGCCCAATAGTACCAGTACGGTATTAACAGTCTTCGAGACTTTCACATCAAATAATATGCGGAAACGAACAATCCGCAGCCTCACCGAAGTCTACCAAGTAGCAACAACAAATGCATGGAGTGACACGGCTATCACCTTCAATGCCAGCGACGAACCTAAATTCTGAACAGCCCGAGCACCAGCCGCATTGGTCCTCAGTCCGATAGTGGACGACTTTCGTCTTACCAAGGTACTCATGGATGGCGGCAGCGGATTAAACCTCATCTACGAGGAAACCCTCCAAAAAATGGAAATTGACTGGAGCCGCATTGAGCGAAGTAGCACAACCTTTAGAGGAATAATCCCTAGTCGGGAAGTATGCTGCACAGGAAAAATCACACTAGATGTAGTATTCGGCTCACCGGACAATTACAGGTCCGAGGATGTCACGTTCCAAGTGGCCCCGTTCGGCAGCAGATATCACGCCTTATTAGGGCGAGAGGCATTCACAATTTTCCAAGCTATACCCCATTACGGGTACATGAAGCTTAAAATGCCCGGGCCCAATGGAATCATCACTCTTGTCAGTGATCCAGATATAGCACTCCGCGCTGAAAATAAGACAGCCGCACTAGCCCTAGAGGCACTATCCGAAGCCCTAGCGGCAGAGGAACTCACTGCGCTGCGCTCCATGGTGGATAGGGACGATGCGATACTAGATAAGAGATCTAAGTCCACCTCTTTTAAACCAGCAGACGAAATAGTCAAATTCCAGGTCCATCCAACGGACCGCACAAAGACGGCCTCCATTGGGGCACAATTAAACCCTGATGTAGAAGCCGCACTACGAGAATTCCTTCGGGAAAATTGGGACATTTTTGCCTGGCACCCTTCAAATATGCCAGGAATCCCACGCAGGCTGGCAGAACGCAGCCTAAATATCCTAAAAGGATTCAAGCCAGTCAAACAGGCTCTTCGGCGATTTTCCGAACCCAAAAGACAGGCAATGGGAGAGGAGCTAGCCAAATCTTAGAAGCCGGATTCATCAAAGATATAAAACATCCGGACTGGCTAGCAAACCTGGTAATGGTACCAAAAAAGGACAAATCTTGGCGCCTTTGAGTCGATTTCAAAGACCTTAACAAGGCATATCCAAAGGATCCTTTCCCCCTCCCCTGCATCGACCAAATCATCGATGCTACCGCAGGGCACGATTCATTGTGCTTCCTCGACGCATACTCCGGATACCATCAAATCAAGATGGCGGAAAAAGACCAGGCCGCAACGGCATTCATTACTCCATACGGACCATTCTGCTTCAACACAATGCCCTTCGGACTTAAAAACGCCGGCGCAACATATCGACGCATGATTCAGACATGTCTGGCTACCCAGATAGGCAAAATAGTGGAGGCATACGTAGACGATGTGGTCGTTAAGACCAAACACGTCGAAACTCTAGTAGACGATTTGAGGCTTACATCGACAACCTCCGAGCATATGACATTAAGTTCAACCCGGAAAAATGTGTTTTCAGCGTACCAGCCGGAAAGCTCTTGGGCTTCATTGTATCCGGTAGAGGAATTGAAGCAAACCCAGCCAAGATCCGAGCTCTGTCACAATTGGATATCCCAAAAGACCTCAAACAAATACAAAAACTAACTGGATGCGTGGCGGCTCTAAGCCGCTTCATCTCCTGTTTGGGAGAAAAGGCACTTCCCCTCTATCGCCTCCTCCGGCGCACCGAACACTTTGAATGGACGGATGCTGCCACGGCCGGACTCGAAGAAATTAAGGCCATATTGGCAACAAATCCGGTCCTGGCCGCGCCCAACCTGGGTGAAGCGATGTTATTATATATCGGAGCAACACATCAAGTTGTCAGCGCGGTACTCATCGTCGAACGAGAAATAGAAGGGCACAAATTCCCTCTTCAAAAACCAGTGTACTACGTATCCACTGTCTTAACTCCATGCAAGTCCCGGTACCCACATTATCAAAAGATAGCGTACGCGGTGTTTATGGCATCCCGGAAGCTGCGACACTACTTTCAAGAATGTTCCATAACAGTGGCCTCCGAAGTACCTCTCAATGACATTATAAACAACCGCGACACGACGGGCAGGATTGCAAAATGGGCCATTGAGCTCTTACCATTTTACATAACCTACAAACCACGACGAGCTATAAAGTCGCAAGTTTTGGCTGACTTCATCGCCGAATGGACCGAAGCCGAACTCCCTAAAGAGTACGGCGCATACTCCAATTGGATCATGCATTTCGACGGCTCCAAAATGTTGGCCGGCTTGGGGGCGGGCGTCGTCTTGACGTCCCCAACCGGAGACACAGTCCAATACGTACTTCAAATAATGTACACGGACTCCAACAATGCAGCCGAATACGAGGCCCTTTTACATGGTCTCCAGATGGCAATCTCCATGGGTATTCAACGCCTAGAGGTGCGCGGGGATTCAAACCTCGCAATATCCCAAGTAAATGGAGACTTTGACGCCAAGGATCTGAAAATGGCAGCCTACCGTAACGCCGTCCTAAAAATGTCAGCTCGGTTCGAAGGACTCGAATTCCACCATATAGCCCGGGATAATAACCAGGCAGCAGACATGTTGGCACGCATCGGCACAAAACCCGACGCCGTCCCTCCAAATATCTTCCTGGAGCGGCTCTTTAAGCCATCCGTATTATGGGAAGAGGAGTCCGAAAATAACAACCCGGAACCAACTGCACCACCCAACACGGAACATTCTGACACAATCGGTGGCTCAGCCAATGAAATAACACCTTCAGCCCACGAAATAATGGCAGTAATTGCCCCGTGGACGGAACCATTCCTAGCCTACTTAATTAGGCAGGAACTTCCTGAAGACCAAAATGAGGCCCGCTGCATAGTTCGGCGATCTAAAGCCTACAAGGTCAATGAGGGAGAACTTTACAAGAAAAGCACAACCGGAGTCCTTCAAAGGTGTATCTCCGAAGAGGAAGGGCGAGATCTCCTGGCTGAAATTCACGCCGGACTCGGCGGGCACCACGCCGCAGCCCGGGCCCTTGTAGGCAAGGCCTTCCGTACAGGATTTTATTGGCCGACAACCCGGGCAGATGCTCAGGACTTAGTCCAACGATGCGTCGGTTGCCAGCTCTTTGCTAATGAAAGCCACATGCCACCCACCGCCCTCAAAACTATACCCATAACTTGGCCGTTCGTGGTCTGGGGGCTTGACATGGTTGGACCCCTTAAAGGGGGAACCCACAAGCAAAAATACTTATTGGTCATGGTGGACAAATTCACCAAATGGATAGAGGCCAAGCCGGTTAAAACGGCAGAATCCGGACCTGTGATAGACTTCATATCCAGGGTAGTACACTGTTTTGGCGTCCCCCACAACATCATCACTGATAACGGCACGAATTTCACGGCCGACGAGGTTAAACTCTGGTGCAAAAACATGGGCATCAAGCTCGACTACGCTTCAGTCTATCACCCTCAAACTAACGGTCAAGTCGAACGAGCAAACGGTCTAATCATGAGCGGCATTAAACCCAGATTAGTGCGGTCCCTCACGGAATCTAACACGCACTGGGTAGAGGAGCTCGACTCCGTACTCTGGGGGCTGCGGACCACGCCAAACCGCACTACCAGATTCACACCATTTTTATGGTATACGGCGCAGTGGCAGTTTTGCCCTGCGATATAATTCATGACTCACCTCGCGTGCGCATGTACGAAGAAAGAGAAGCCGAGTTGGATCGGCAGGATAGTTTGGACGCCTTAGAGGAGGAGCGCGACGTGGCAAAATCCCGTTCCGCATTCTATCAGCAGCAGGCTCGAAGATATCAAAGCAGAGAAGTACGGGCCAAAACTTACAATGTTGGCGAGCTAGTTCTACGCCTGCTGGACAAGAAAAAGGACAAACTTAAGCCCAAATGGGAAGGTCCCTTCATCATCGACCAAGTCCTTACCGACGGTGCATACCGTCTACGCAGCACATCTAACAACCGACTCGAGCCGAACCCATGGAACGCAGCCCGTCTCCGAAGATTCTACGCCTAGCGCCGGACTCAGAGTTCGTCTCCTTCCTTCGTCCACCTTTCATATTTTTTCGCTGTCTTTTGTTTCCCTCCTTTTTCCTCCCTCTTTCAGTAAAAGCCTTTGAGGGCTGATCTGCGCATTGTTCGCACACACTTGTGCTACTCGCACTCGTTATACCTGGGGGCTTCTTTAACAGAAGCTTATTTATACGGGCTTCATGCCCAACACATGTGTCATACTTCCGCATGTACCTTTTACTCACCATTATATGCATCGATATGACTTAAGTTTTGGCCAAGTCGGGTTGCCTGGCTCCTGTGCTTACCCCTACGTTCCCGATTGTTCGGCTAGGAGGTAAAGGGAGCACCTCTGCGATTGTTACTGCCGGGTCAGCCGGATGTGTACCTCAGACTGGGTGAAGCCGAAGGCTAGCGTTCTTAAGGGAATATTCGGTCGGTGACTTGAAAGATGATTTATTACTTATTTATTTATCTGCCCCCAGATGCTTTTTCTGCTCTTTTCGCAGTCCGGACATGCACTTCAGGGCATGACGCCCAGGGAAAGGAACCCCTAACGGAACTATTCTCCCTGGAAGATGTTTCTTACTAACCATGTAATATAACATAGCTAGTTGGGCACTTGTCTGATAAAGCACTTATGACCCCTACGCCTGGTCTCCATGCATGCCCCGGTTTTTATATAACTGTGAGGGTATTCGGACACACTCCGGACTGTTGGGTCCCGAGGTTGAAGCGAAAAGGTCCGCAAAGACAAACGATCTACAATCCGGCTAGAAGGCATTCTACATGTCATTTTAAATTATATCGTCAAACTGACTGATTGTACTCCTCTTCAATCCCATCTAACAGGCCGTCTAGTTTACAGTCCCGTTGGGAATATTTCGCGGCCAACTCTACTTGGCCGTACATCAGGCTCATAGGGATCTCCTTCCCATCGGGCCCCACAGGTCTGACCTCGGCCATGTGGTTTGGATCAGCCTTCATGTACCGCGTCTTCACCATGGCCCAGGCCTCCCTGGCGCCTTGACGGCAGGCCGATATCTTCCACAGACGGAAGCGCTGCCGTACTCCCTGAAGCTTCTCAGCAAGCCCTCCAAGACCCTCGGGTAGGGAGACGGAAGGCCATAATGCCTGAACGACGCCGCTCATCGCCTGCCGTACATGTTCGTGCAGTTGCAGCAGCTCGGGAAGAAGGTCACCCGTGGAACCAGGCATTTCCTCCGCCGGACGACCCGTGAGCACACCTACAGACACATTTCTGTCAATCGACTTCCTCGCCGAACTCTTCTTTTCAAAAGAGTTTGCTCAAGCACTTACTGTAAATGCCGCGACGAAGCCGCCGATTCTCCTTTACGGAGTTAGACAGCTGGACCCGAACATCTTTTAGTTCTTCGCCCAGCTGGGTGTTGGCATCTTGGAGTTTGTTCCTCTCCTGCTGCACCCTCATAAGCACCTTCTCGCCGGCCTTCAGCTGGCACAGCAGATGTTGCTTGTCCGGATCTAGTCCGGCACCCTTTGCAATATTATTGTCAGAGTAAACGCACACGCCGCACTTCATAAACTACTTATCTTTTCAAAATATGTATTACCAGAGGGGGTCTCTGTGGCTCCCCCGGCGGCGGCTAGTGCGGCCTCAAGTTGGGCCTTGCATTCTTGAAGCTCCTGGGACAGGTGGGTATTCTTCTCCGTAAGATCCTGCATAACAAATGATCCTTAAATCAGTTAGTTTAACTATTTTAAGTCTCGAGGGCTACAGGCATATATAACTATTACAAATTCCTCACCCGTATGTCTTTCACATACTGCTCCGTGGCTCTGGTTAAACCATCTTGAGCAACACGGAGGTGCGCGTCTCCTGCATTAAAGGCATTCAACGCCTCTGGGGAGAAACACGCATCACGAAGAACTGTCCGACGGCGCCTGTGATTCATGGCGCTCTCCACCTCAGACCTGGTGGCGGACAACCTGTCGGCATCCTCCGTTGGAGGAGCATCCAGCTCGCGCCTTGCGCTCGCCTCCCCCTCCGGACCAGGTGTTGGAGCCTGGCTGGCGGAGGCTTGGTTGGCAACCTCTCTGGGCACAGTCCGGCGAGCGCTCTTTCTCCTAGAAGAATCATGAGCATTGAGGGAGTCCTGGACTAGGGGGTGTCCGGATGGCTGGACTATCATCATCGGTCGGACTCCAAGACTATGAAGATACAAGATTGAAGACTTCGTCTCGTGTCCGGATGGGACTTTCCTTGGCGTGGAAGGCAAGCTTGGCGATACGGATATGTAGATCTCCTACCATTGTAACCGACTCTGTGTAACCCTAGCCCTCTCCAGTGTCTATATAAACCGGATGGCTTTAGTCCGTAGGACGAACAACAATCATACCATCGGCTAGCTTCTAGGGTTTAGCCTCCTTGATCTTGTGGTAGATCTACTCTTGTAACACACATCATCAATATTAATCAAGCAGGACGTAGGGTTTTACCTCCATCAAGAGGGCCCGAACCTGGGTAAAACATCGTGTCCCTTGTCTCCTATTACCATCCGCCTAGACGCACAGTTCGGGACCCCCTACCCGAGATCCGCCGGTTTTGACACCGACATTGGTGCTTTCATTGAGAGTTCCTCTGTGTCGTCACCGATAGGCTCGATGGCTTCTTCGATCATCAACAACGACGCCGTCCAGGGTGAGACCTTCCTCCCCAGACAGATCTTCGTATTCGGCGGCTTTGCACTGCGGGCCAATTCACTTGGCCATCTGGAGCAGATCGAAAGCTACGCCCCTAGCCGTCAGGTCAGATTTGGAAGATTGAACTTCACGGCTGACATCCGCGGGGACTTGATCTTCGATGGATTTGAGCCACAGCCAAGCGCGCCGCATTGTCACGATGGGCATGATTTAGCTCTACAGCCGGACAGTACCCTGGAGGCCGCACTCGTCTCCGATCTTCAATTCAGAGCCGGCTGCGCAGATCGAGGACGGATGGTTAGACACCGCCTCAGGAGCTGCAACCTCTACGGCGATAGAGCCGAACACTGACCTTGTCCCTCATGAAGCTCGTGACTCCGAGGTGCCGGACTCCTTGCCGGACTCCGAACCTCCCGCGCCCCCTCTAATAGAATCCGGTTGGGCGCCGGTCATGGATTTCACCGCTGCGGACATCTTTCAACACTCACCTTTCAGCGACATCTTTAGTTCGCTAAAGTATCTCTCGCTATCAGGAGAACCCTGGCCGGACTGCGGTCAAGACGGTTGGGATGCGGACGATGAAGAAATTCAAAGCCCACCCACCACCCACTTAATAGCCACTATCGACGATCTAACCGACATGCTAGACTACGACTCCGAAGACATCGACGGTATGGACAACGGTGCCGAAGACGACCAAGAACCAGCGCCTACCGGGCAATGGAAAGCCACCTCATCATATGACATATACATGGTGGATATCCCAAAGGATGGGAATGGCGAAGGAATAGCGGAGGATGACCCCTCCAAGAAACAGCCCAAGCGCCGGCGTCAGCGGCGCCGCTCTAAATCCCGCCACAGCAAGAATGAAGATTCCGGCACCGGAGATAACAACACCCCGGACAGTGCCGAAGACAACCCACTCCAGCAAGATTCAGCACAGGAGGACGAAGACGCCAGCCCTCATGAGAGAGCGGCAGAAGAAGAGGTAGAGGACTATATGCCTCCCTCCGGAGACGAGGCAAGCCTCGACGACGACGAATTCGTCGTGCCTGAAGATCCCGTCGAACAAGAGCGTTTTAAACGCAGGCTTATGGCCACAGCAAACAGCCTCAAGAAAAAGCAGCAACAGCTTAGAGCTGATCAAGATCTGCTAGCCGACAGATGGACTAAAGTCCTCGCGGCCGAAGAGCATGAGCTCGAACACCCCTCCAAAAGTTACCCTAAACGCAAGCTGCTCCCCCGATTAGAGGAGGAGGCGTATGAACCTGCATCACCAGCAGACAATACGGCCGACTGACCACCCCGTGGTCGCGACAGAGAGGCCTCTAGGCCCTTCACTAGAACCGTACCTCGGCATCGCTCGAAAAGCACAAAGCCACAGGGGAACGCTCCGGACTTGCGCGATATATTGGAGGATAAGGCAAGACAATCAAGATCGATCTATGCATCGCGTGTGCGCCCCATGATACGTGACGACAACCGTCGCGCCGGACACAGTAAGTCCGGTCGGGCCGATCAAAATAGACAAAGCTCTTTCGAGCTCTGTCGTGATATCGCCCAATACAGAGGCGCCGCACACCCACTATGCTTCACAGACGAAGTAATGGATCATCAAATCCCCGAAGGGTTTAAAATCGTGAACATTGAATCCTACGATGGCACAACAGACCCCGCGGTTTGGATCGAAGACTATCTCCTTCACACCCACATGGCCCGCTGTGATGATCTTCACGCCATCAAATATCTCCCACTCAAGCTTAAAGGACCAGCCCGGCATTGGCTTAACAGCTTGCCAGCCGAGTCAATCGGGAGTTGGGAAGACCTGGAAGCCGCATTCCTCGACAACTTCCAAGGCACGTATGTGCGACCACCAGACGCTGATGACCTAAGCCACATAATTCAGCAGCCAGACGAATCGGCCAGACAATTCTGGACAGTGTTCTTAACCAAGAAAAACCAAATTGTCGACTGTCCGGATGCGGAGGCCCTCGCAGCCTTCAAGCATAACATCCACGACAAGTGGCTTGCCCAGCACCTGGGACAGGAAAAGCCGAAATCCATGGCAGCCCTCACATCACTCATGACCCGCTTTTGCGCGGGTGAGGACAGCTGGCTAGCACGCAGTGTTGGGGAACGTTGCAGAAAATTAAAAGTTTTCCTACGGTTTCACCAAGATCCATCTATGAGTTCATCTAAGCAACGAGTCAAGGGAGAGAGTTTGCATCTACATACCACTTGTAGATCACGAGCGGAAGCTTGCCAAGGGGATGGTGATGATGGAGTCGTACTCGAACGTGATTCGGATCACCGATGTCCAAGTGCTGAACGGACAGCACCTCCGCGTTCAACACACGTACGGGACGGGGACGTCTCCTCCTTCTTGATCCAGCAAGGGGAAAGGAGAGGTTGAGGAAGATTGCTCCAACGGCAGCATGACGGCGTGGTGCAGTTGGTGCGGCAGTATTCCGACAGGGCTTCGCCAAGCACGTACGGAGGAGGAGAGGTGTTGGGGAGGGGAGGGGCGGCGCCTTGGCTTGTGGTGTTGTTGTTGTTGCAGCCCTCCCCTCACCCCTCTATATATAGGGGAAAGGGCAAGGAGGGCCGGCCCTCTAGGGAAAACCCTAGGGGGGGGGCCAAGGGGTGGGGGGCTTGCCCCCCAAGCAAGGGGGTGCGCCCCCTTTAGGGTTTCCCCCCCAACCCTAGGCGCATGGGCCCAAGGGGGGGGGGTGCCAAGCCCACTAGGGGCTGGCTGCTATCCCCACGCAGCCCAAGTGGCCCCCCGGGAGGGGTGGCCCCTCCCGGTGGACCCCAGGAACCTTTCCGCTGGTCCCGGTACAATACCGGTATGACCCCGAAACTTTCCGGTGCCCGTTTAACAACTTCCCATATATAAAACTTTACCTCCGGACCATTCCGGAACTCCTCGTGACGTCCGGGGTCTCATCCGGGACTCCGAACAACATTCGGTAGTCACATACTAGTCTTCCTAACAACCCTAGCGTCACCGAACCTTAAGTGTGTAGACCCTACGGGCTCGGGAGACATGCAGACATGACCGAGACCACTCTCGGGCAATAACCAACAGCGGGGTCTAGATACCCATGTTGGCTCCCACACGCTCCTCGATGATTTCATCGATTGAACCACGATGTCGAGGATTCGATCAAACCCTGTATACAATTCCCTTTGTCAATCGGTGCGTTACTTGCCCGAGACTCAATCGTCGGTATCCCAATACCTTGTTCAGTCTCGTTACCGGCAAGTCACTTTACTCGTACCGTAATGCATGATCCCGTGGCCAACACCTTGGTCACATTGAGCTCATTATGATGATGCATTACCGAGTGGGCCCAGAGATACCTCTCCGTCATACGGAGTGACAAATCCCAGTCTCGATCCGCATAAAACAATAGATACTTTCGGAGATACCTGTAGTGCACCTTTATAGTCACCCAGTTACGTTGTGACGTTTGATACACCCAAAGCACTCCTACGGTATCCAGGAGTTACACGCTCTCATGGTCAAAGGAAGAGATACTTGATATTGGCAAAGCTCTAGCAAACGAACTACACGATCTTTGTGCTATGCTTAGGATTGGGTCTTGTCCATCACATCATTCTCCTAATGATGTGATCCCGTTATCAACGACATCCAATGTCCATAGCCAGGAAACCATGACTATCTGTTGATCACAACGAGCTAGTCAACTAGAGGCTCACTAGGGACATATTGTGGTCTATGTATTCACACGTGTATTACGATTTCCGGATAATACAGTTATAGCATGAATAAAAGACTATTATCATGAACAAAGAAATATAATAATAACACTTTTATTATTGCCTCTAGGGCATATTTCCAACACGCAGCAATAACCTCAGCAAAAATTCTGGCAGTCTGGATTTCAAGGACCGTAATGGCAGGTCGCGTCGCAACAAAAACAAACGCCGCATTAACGGCGATAACAGTGAAGATACGGCAGTCAATGCCGGATTCAGAGGCTCTAAACCTGGTCAGCGGAAAAAGCCATTCAAAAGAACTAGTCCGGGTCCATCCAATTTGGACCGAATACTCGACCGCTCATGCCAGATACACGGCACCCCCGAAAAGCCAGCCAACCACACCAACAGGGACTGCTGGGTATTCAAGCAGGCAGGCAAGTTAATTGCCAAAAACAATGACAAGGGGCTGCATAGCGATGACGAGGAAGAGACCCGACCGCCGAACAATAGAGGACAGAAGGGTTTCCCCCCACAGGTGCGGACGGTGAACATGATATACGCAACACACATACCCAAAAGGGAGTGGAAGCGTGCACTCAGGGATGTATACGCGATGGAGCCAGTTGCCCCGAAGTTCAATCCATGGACCTCCTGCCCAATCACTTTTGATCGAAGGGACCACCCCACTAGCATCTGCCATGGCGGATTCGCCGCATTGGTTCTAGACCCAATCGTTGATGGATTTCACCTCACCAAAGTCCTGATGGACGGCGGCAGCAGCCTGAACCTGCTTTATCAGGACACAGTGCGCAAAATGGACATAGACCCCTCAAGGATTAAACCTACCAAGACGACCTTTAAAGGCATCATACCAGGTGTAGAAGCCAATTGTACAGGCTCAGTTACACTGGAAGTGGTCTTCGGATCCCCAGATAACTTCCGAAGCGAGGAGTTAATCTTCGACATAGTTCCGTTCCGCAGCGGCTATCATGCCCTGCTCGGACGTACCGCGTTTGAAAAATTCAACGCGGTGCCGCACTACGCATACCTCAAGCTCAAGATGCTAGGCCCTCGAGGAGTCATCACGGTCAACGGAAACACTGAACGTTCTCTCTGAATGGAGGAACATACAGCGGCTCTCGTGGCAGAAGTACAATGCAGCCTCTTAAGGCAATTCTCGAGTCCGGCCGTTAAGCGGCCGGACACGGCTAAACGCTCCCGGAGTAACCTACAACAAGACCACCTGGCATGTTCCGAGCATGCATAGCAGTGCGGCCCCAACCCCAGCCCTTGCAAAACGTCAAGGCAGGCCCTTCGCGTACATCATTACTCTCTGAAGATACCATGGGCATAGGGAGAGGGGCACGACCACGATAGGCCCAGAGTGCGGCTCAACCACACCAGGGGCTCTCAAGTGTGCCGTTCTTTTTTTTCCTTTTTTTTTCTTTTCTTCTTTTTTATTTTTACCCACAGGACTCCGTTCGTTAGAGGCCCTGTCCGGCAGCAGACCTGCCGAACTCACGATGCAACAGCCAGGGAAGGAGAAAGGCTACAACGAATATCCAGGTGGTCTCCATTACAAGCATTAAATCTATTTTATAAACCATTCCGCAGCCCACCCCCTGGAGGGGGCATGTTTAATAAGTCCCACCCCTTGCTTATCGCACCATTTGTATCGTTCTACCTTTACAGCAGTTTTTCTTGAATAAGTAATGCAGCAACTTTTTGCTCCCAATTGCATTTCTTTCTTATACATATGTTCATTTATGAAATGTTGCATCCGTACATTTTGGTACGGCTAAATACACCAGGGGCTTATGTTTCCCGCATCATGGTGTGATAAGTCCGAACACTTTCACAAGTGCGGCACCCCGAACTTATAGCATTATATGCATCGGCTTCGAATCATGTCTTGGGTCAATAGTTGGGTTTGCCCGGCTCCCATGTTTTGGTACCTTACGTTCCATTGTATCGGCTAAGGTAGCACTGGGAGAACCACTGTGATTGCGCCCCGGTTGAGCTGGGCGAGCGCCTCAGTGGAGAAAGCTAAAACTGACCGTCATGATGAGGCAAGAGCTAGTCGCTATTCGAGAGGTTTTTTGCGAGTCCTTAAAGACTTATGCCGCTTAGAGCGAGGAGCCGATTTTGTCCAGCCCAGGCGTGGATAGCGCCCCAAATTCGGCCTTCCGAAGACTAGGGGCTTCGCCGAAATTTAAAATTATAGAATTCTATGGCTAAGTGAGAGTGCTCAAGAATTATAAGTCCGGTTGCCTTGTTCATTGTGTTGAGCGCCTCCCTAGATGGACCCAAATATGGGAACAAGAGTGCTAAAATTTATCCCGAACACCCCAGCACTCGTGGCATGGGGGCTGAAGCCGACGACTTGCCCTCTCTCAGATTTGATAAACAGCCGCACAGAAGGTAATATTTTAAATTAAAATGCGTTGCTTAGCGCAAATGAACTAAGTTTTCATCGCACAGGATAACAAAATGCGAGTCTACTCAAATATTACATCTTTGGAGCACTCACCCGCAATAGTGCGGGCGCCCTTCAGCACACTCTTATAATACATCTCGGGCGTGCGATGCTCCTTGCCCTGCGGTGGCGGGTCCGTCACGAGCTTCTGAGCATCCATCTTGCCCCAGTGCACCTTTGCGCGGGCAAGGGCCCGACGGGCACCTTCAATACATGCGAAGTGCTTGATGACTTCAACCCACGGGCACGCATCTACCAGCCGCCGCACCAGGCCGAAGTAGCTCCCAGGCATGGCCTCCTTAGGCCACAGCCGAACTATGAGGCCCTTCATGGCCTGTTCGGCCACCTTGTGGAGCTCGACCAACTGCTTCAGCTGGTCGCTAAGGGGCACCGGATGTCCGGCCTCAGCATACTGAGACCAGAAGACCTTCTCCGTCGATCTCCCCTCCTCGGCCCGGTAAAATGCGGCAGCATCGGACACGCTGCGAGGAAGATCTGCGAACGCTCCTGGAGAGCTCCGAATTCGGGTAAGCAACAGGTAATTAACACTCACATGCTTACTTTGCATGAAAAATGCCTTACCCGCTGCTATTTTCTTCAATGCCTCGATTTCTTGGAGGGCCTTGTAGTCTTCGGCCTTAGCGGCTTTGGCACTCTCAAGAGCCGTTGCAAGCTCAGACTCTCGAGTCTTCGAGTCACGCTCCAGGCTCTCATGTTTTTTCACGAGATCCTGGAGCTCTTGCTGTACCTCCGCTACCCGCGCCTCCTGCTTCTCTCGCTCGGTGCGCTCCGCGGCCGCATTGCGTTTGGCCGCGGCCACCGCCTTCTTCAGGGTAGCCACCTCCTTAGTGGCCCCTGCAATACCCACGTTATCCTTGTCATTCTTTTTGCAACCAAAATCCTTTTTTGTAAGGTACAATTTTAATAAGGTGTTACTCACCTTCCTTGTCCTCAAGCTGCTTCTTGGCACGGCCGAGCTCGTTCTCGGACCGCTCGCGGCTTTCCTTCAAAGTATTGACCTCCGCAGTCAGTGCGGCAGAGGTCAGCAGCGCAGCCTGCAATCCCATATTGACACATTTTTTATGACTCCTGCGTATATCTTTTTAGATCCTCAGTCCGGCTTTTCTTTCCGAACACCGAACCGAGCATCAGGGGCTACTGTCTATGCGGTACTATTTTACATATATCAAAATTCTTACCTCAAAGCCTGTTAGAAGGCTGCTGCAGGCTTCGGTCAGCCCGCTCTTGGCGAGCTGCACCTTCTGAATCACCGCACTCATAATAGTGCGGTGTTCCTCTTCGATGGAGGCGCCATTGAGCGCCTCCAGCAAGCTATCCGGCGCCTCGGGTTGGACGGAGGCTACCGGCGTCACGGTCTTGCCCTTCTTACGAAGGGGCCGCCCGCCGGACTCCGGAGCCACTATGGGATCCGGAGCCGAGTCCGGTGCAAAGTCCGGGAGGTTGTCCTGCGACACCTCCGGGGCCTCCTCCTCCTGGCGGGTCCCTTCCCGGGACCCCACCTCGGCATTGTCCGTGTCACGGGGGGTGGAGGCGGTCGAAAGAGAATCCATATCTGACTCACCTAAGGACCTGCTCGACGTATCGGGCAGATCGTCCTTGGGCGGACTGCAGGGTTGTATGTGGCATTAGAAAGACATTGTGTGGCAAAAAAAGAAAAACCATGAAGTTATTCGGGAGTCCGGATACTCATGATCTCTCCAGGGGCTTGGCCCTTGGAGGCCAGTCCTCGTCGTCGTCACTGGTGTTGGCAGAGCAGTCCAGGTGAAGAGTTTTTCCCTTCTTGGACCCTTCGGCCTCCCTCGTTGGGGAGGCCTTCCTTCTCTTCCCTCCCCCCACTGGGGGAGAGGCTTTCTTCTTCTCCTCCTCACCTTGGTGAGAGGAGTCGGCCTCGGAGTCGTCATCCGATAGCACCTGAAAACGGGGACTCTTACGAGTCCCCGTGGCCTTCTTCTTGGCCTTCTTCTCCGGCACCACGTGGGGTGCCGGAGCCAGCAGCCCCATTAGGCGGGCGTCCGCTGGGTCCTCTAGCAATGGGGCCGGACAGTTAGTCTACCCGGCCTTCGCCAGCCAGCCCTGTCAAAGGAAAGGGAGTTTAGATCCCGCATAGAGTCAAACTATGGAAAACAAGAGTCCTGTAAAGGACAAAATCGCTTACCTCGTCAGCCGGACGCTGCGAGCTGAATCCGCGATCTTTGGTAGCGGATGCGGGAGCCTCGGCGCCCTTGAACAACACCTTCCAGACATCTTCATACGTAGTGTCGAAGAGCCCGCTCAAAGTCTGGTGCTGCGCCGGATCGAACTCCCACATGTTGAAGCCCCATCGTTGGCACGGGAGGATCCGGCGGATGAGCATGACCTGGACCACGTTGACAGGCTTGAGCTTCTTGTCCACCAGTTTTTGGACACAGGCTTGGAGTCTGGTCAGCTCCTCCGAATCACCCCAAGTCCGGCCACTCTCTTTCCAGGAGGTGAGCCGTGTGGGGATGCCAGATCTGAATTCGGGGGCCGCTGCCCATTCGGGGTCACGCGGCTCGGTGATGTAGAACCACCCCGATTGCCACCCTTTAATGGTTTCCACGAAAGTGCCCTCAAGCCAAGTAACGTTGGACATCCTGCCCACCATGGCGCCTCCGCACTCCGCTTGGCTGCCCTTCACAACCTTCGGCTTGACACTGAAGGTCTTGAGCCACAAGCCGAAGTGGGGCTGGATGCAGAGAAAGGCCTCACACACGACGATAAACGCCGAGATGTTGAGGATGAAATTCGGGGCCAGATCGTGGAAATCCAGGCCGTAGTAGAACATGAGCACCCGGACAAAGGGATGGAGTGGGAAGCCCAGTCCGCAGAGGAAATGGGTAAGAAATACTACCCTCTCATGGGGCCTGGGGGTGGGGATGAGCTCTCCCTCGTCGGGGAGACGATGCGCGATGTTGCTGGACAAATATCCGGCGCTGCGCAGCTTCTGGATCTGCCCCTCCGTGACGGAGGAGGCCATCCACTTGCCTCCCGCTCCGGACATAGTTGGAGGAGGTTGAGGTGAGATGTGCGGACTTGGGCGCTGGAGCTCGAGTTCGCGGAGATAGATAAGCCAAGGAGGAAGAAGGCGCAGGTAAAAGGGTTGGATCTTTATCCCCTTATATGGGCGGACACAAACATGCGTCCCCACCGGCCTGATAAAACTCGCTTATCCCCCAAGCGCCGCAATCAATGGCGCGGTTGGGTTACCCACGTCCGTATTGATGGGAATCCCGAAATAAGGGGAACACGATCTCTGCTTCGACAAGGCATACAAAGGAAACCGCTTCGCTAAACGCGCTGAGGTGGTACAATAAAGACGATTCGAGTAAAGGCTTGGTAGTGGTGTGACGTCACGCCACCAAATACGTCAGCAGATTGAACTTGTGTAATATAATTCTCTCTACGGTGGTACATGGAATTTATTTTGCAGGGCCGAACACTATCCTGGTGTTCACAATCTTCTATAAATTATTCGGAGGAGGAACCCGCCTTGCAATGCTGAAGACAATATGCGCGCCGGACTCGTCGTCATTGAAGCCTGGTTCAGGGGCTACTGAGGGAGTCCTGGACTAGGGGGTGTCCGGATGGCCGGACTATCATCATCGGCCGGACTCCAAGACTATGAAGATACAAGATTGAAGACTTCGTCCCGTGTCCTGATGGGACTTTCCTTGGCGTGGAAGGCAAGCTTGGCGATACGGATATGTAGATCTCCTACCATTGTAACCGACTCTGTGTAACCCTAGCCCTCTCCGGTGTCTATATAAACCGGATGGCTTTAGTCCGTAGGACGAACAACAATCATACCATCGGCTAGCTTCTAGGGTTTAGCCTCCTTGATCTCGTGGTAGATATACTCTTGTAACACACATCATCAATATTAATCAAGCAGGACGTAGGGTTTTACCTCCATCAAGAGGGCCCGAACCTGGGTAAAACATCGTGTCCCTTGTCTCCTGTTACCATCCGCCTAGACGCACAGTTCGGGTCCCCCTACCCGAGATCCGCCGGTTTTGACACCGACAAGCATTAATATACCTCCCAGGAGTCTTTCCCTTAAAGACAATGGTGCGCCATACCTTTGCAGCGACGTTTCGATTCGCGCCGCACTCCTCTTCTGCCTGCTGGGCTGCACTGACCCTGGTTGGTCAGTCGCCGCGGGCTCGGCTTCCCGCCGTAGAGGCACCTCCTGCGAAACACCGTTGGCACACAGTGGTCAGAAATAAGCATTAAAAAGTAATGGTGTCAGGACTTCAGTCGTACTCACCTGGGAAGCCAGAGATAAACCGGGGTAGTCAGCCATAATGGCGACTAGAGCATTGTCTATGCTGAGTTGGTGGAACACCCCGTCAATCAGTTCCACCATTATGTCCGGATCCTCTCCGGAGGCCGGATCAAGGGATCTTCCTGGATCCTCGGGTTGTGGAGTCGGGCTTTGTATGCCCTCCACATCCCGGCGCAGTTCCTGCGTCGAAATCATAAAATAAGACACTTAACTTTGAAAGCACGGATTAGATATATAAACTTTTGCTTACCCAGCTCCGAGGGTTATTCATGGAGAATCCATTCAATGGACTCGTGCGGAGGAAGTCCTCCTTCTCCCCCTTGTACAAGCCACACAGGATCTTCACCAGATCGGCGGTCGATCTCGGCCCCTTGCGGCCATGACGGGTGGCGTCATTCTCCCCGTTCAAATCCCACATAGGGTGGCCCCTATATTGGAGCGGCTGCACCCCTCGCATAATGCATGTGGCCATGACTCCGATCATGGTCAATCTGGAATGGGCCAGTAACCTTATCCGGCCCATCAGATATTGGACGCTCCTATCATCTTCCCGTTGAGGGCTCCGCGGGCCCCAACTCAGGCGTTTCTTTAGAGGAGCATTACTAAACTCCGGGAGGCCGATCCGAACTGGATTCGGCAGTGGGGCGTCTTCCATATAGAACCATTCCGAAGGCCAGTCTTCGGACGCCTTCTTCGGGGTTCCGGATAGATATCCGGTCCCGGCGATGCGCCATCTTTCGGCTCCGCCCACTTGATATATCGACCTCTCGTGAGAACGGGGTACGAGGCAAAACAATCTCTTCCGCAACGCAAAATGGGGCTTGATGCCCAAGAACAGCTCGCAAAGAGCTACAAAGCCCGCGATGTGCAAGATGGAGGCAGGTGTGAGGTGGTGAAGTTGGAGTCCATTGAACTCCAGGAGCCCCCAGAGAAACAGATGTATGGGAAATTCGAGTCCCCTTATTAGGTAGGGGACGAAGCATACCCGCTCTCCTTTGGAGGGATTGGGGACGCTCTCCGCCTGCTTCCCGCCCTTGTAGGTGGCCAGTCCGGCTCGAACCGGAACCATAAAGGCTGGGGGAAGGTATCCCTCTGCTTGGAGCGTCACTAAATCGTTGTGCGGGACTGAACATCTCCTCCAATCTCCTGGCTGAGGACTGGGAGCGCGAGAGGAGGAGCCGCGTCGACTGTCCATGTTGGAATGGATTTTTGTCAGATGCGCTTCGATGAGTACTTGCGGAAGGAGGATGGTGTGATTCGGATCTAGATCCTCGCTTCTCTTATAGGCATCCTAATTGCGCAGCTAGGGGGTAAAACGTAAAAATACCCTGGCTTTTCGCATTCATACGACACGTGGAAGAGGGCCATTATTGGACGTGAAAGCCAAGGAGCGCAACATTTATAAGGAAACCGGACACTATTTGGCAAACATATGGAATATGGAGGAGAACCCGCCTTGCAAACGCCGAAGACAATATACGCGCCGGACTTGTCGTCATTGAAGCCTGGTTCGGGGGCTACTGAGGGAGTCCTGGACTAGGGGGTGTCCGGATAGCCGAACTATCATCATCGGCCGGACTCCAAGAGTATGAAGATACAAGATTGAAGACTTCCTCCCATGTCCAGATGGGACTTTCCTTGGCGTGGAAGGCAAGCTTGGCGATACGGATATGTAGATCTCCTACCATTGTAACCGACTCTGTGTAACCCTAGCCCTCTCCGGTGTCTATATAAACTGGATGGCTTTAGTCCATAGGACGAACAACAATCATACCATAGGCTAGCTTCTAGGGTTTAGCCTCCTTGATCTCATGGTAGATCTACTCTTGCAATACCCACATCATCAATATCAATCAAGCAGGACGTAGGGTTTTACCTCCATCAAGAGGGCCCGAACCTGGGTAAAACATCGTGTCCCTTGTCTCCTGTTACCATCCGCCTAGACGCACAGTTCGGGACCCCCTACCCGAGATCCGTCGGTTTTGACACCGACACTAGGGTTTAAGCTTCTGTCACTCTAGCAACCCATCATCTACTTATTACTTCCCAATGCCTTCCTCTAGGACCAAATAATGGTGAAGTGTCATGTAGTCGACGTTCACATAACACCACTAGAGGAGAGACAACATACATCTCATCAAAATATCGAACGAATACCAAATTCACATGACTACTAATAGCAAGACTTCATCCATGTCCTCAGGAACAAACGTAACTACTCACAAAGCATATTCATGTTCATAATCAGAGGTGTAATAATATGCATTAAGGATCTGAACATATGATCTTCCACCAAGTAAACCAATAAGCATCAACTACAAGGAGTAATCAACACTACTAGCAACCCACAAGTACCAATTTGTGGTTTTGGATACAAGATTGGATACGAGAGATGAACTAGGGTTTGAGACGAGATGGTGCTGGTGAAGATGTTGATGGAGATTGACCCTCTCCCGATGGGAGGATCGTTGGTGATGACGATGGTGATGATTTCCCCCTCCCAGAGGGAAGTGTCCCCAACAGAACAGCTCTGCCGGAACTCTTCATTGGTTCCGCCAAGGTTCCGCCTCGTGGCGGCGGAGTTTCATCCCGTAAGCTTTCCCATGATTTTTTCCAGGGTAAAAGCCTTCATATAGCAGAAGATGGATACCGGAGGGCCACCAGGGGGCCCAGGAGACAGGGGGGCGCCTAGTAGGGGCGAGCGTGCCCCCCACCCTCCTGGCCAGGGTGTGGGCCCCCTGAGGTGTTTCTTCCGCTCAACAATTCTTATAAATTCCAAAAATAAGTTTTGTGGAGTTTCAGGTCTTTTGGAGCAGTGCAAAATAGGTTTCCAATGTTTGCTCCTTTTCCAGCCAGAATTCCAGCTGCCGGCATTCCCCCTCTTCATGGTAAACCTTATAAAATAAGAGAGAATAGTCATAAGTATTGATATATAATGTGTAATAACAGCCCATAATGTAATAAATATTGATATAAAAGCATGATGCAAAATGGACGTATCAGCTGGTCAATAGGGTGCAATACGGTGCTCTACGATGAGCTAGTGATCGTATAATCACCGCAAAACTATATATTGTGACCGTAAAGAGCGTAACGTTACATACGTTGACCACCAGTGTATTTTTCTCGTTTCAAATTAAGCCATATTAACCGGAAAGGACGTAGTATGGACTAGTACTAGTACTGCTTTGATGTGTCCCGTCAACTCGCCGAATGAGGAAAAACTTTCTTACTACGCCTCTCCCTCGCCCACACGCGCAGTGGCTCACAGGACGAGGGGAGGGTTTTGACTACAGCGCGCTCTCCCTCTCCCTCTCCCTCGCGGTGGACGTGTAGCAGTTCAATCGTGTCAGATTGCCAGAAGCATATTGTACTGTAGTATCATCATCGTTGGACCTTCCAAAGAGGCGAAGAGCCAAGTGCAAGGTTCACACGAGTATGAACTGTTGAACCCCCCGAAGAGGCAAAGAGCCAAGCGCAAGGTTTTATAGGAGTTGTCGTCCTAGTAGGAGTATACTACAACTATAGCGAACGATGCTACTGTATGATGCCGCCACGTCACCTATATCCAAAGCTGTGCCACCTTTTTTTCCTCAAAGAGGGTGTTGGAGCCCGTGCAACAACCACACAAGTTGAACGTACACACAACCTATTTATTAGTAATAAATTCTAAAGGACAAATGCCAGTATGCCACACAAGTTCATCTCCAATTCATGTGATAAATTTGTGCACGACTAGTCTACATATATTCACAGTGCTACCGTTCACAATTTACCATACTCCACTTACATGTTATAGATGGGCTACATGTCCTCCTCCAGGTTCTAGTCCCAGGTGTTCTTCATGGATGGCACTATCCATAGTGGTGGGCAACGGGAATCATTGTCGCAGCTTTCTAGTCCGGTTCCACACGATGGAGACTCATCCAAGCTGAAGCGGCATAAATCAGGGATAGTGTGTCCCAGCATGTCATTCACCCGGCGGTGCACACTGAAGACACAACCATGCTTCATGGATGGTGGGCCTTCGGTGTCGTGCACGAAAGGTGGCATCCGCTTCACAATGGGGTAGCTGTCCCCAATGAAAAGCGAGTACTCTCCAAGAGTGTTCCTTGGCACCGACGTAGCATCACGGGGGTTGAACTCAGCGCCGTTCATCTGTTACACACGACATCTCAGATCTGGACACATGGTGACGTACATAGTCAAGGTCCATGCGAAATAATGTTGTGCTCAAATATGACGGTCAGTAATACTATGCAGCAAATAGTACTACTCCGGTATAGAGGAAGTAAAATAACCGACTTATTATATATAGCCACTCTTGGCTACATGGATGAGATAGTAAGACATGGAAAAACAAAAATGGTGGCAGCTAGTGGGTTCAAGTCTTCAAGGGCCTAGCTAGCTATATGCGTCTTCCAAGGTAAAAAGTACTCCTACTAGTACTAGTAAGTAGTTCAACAATTAAAGAGAAGTGAGAGGGTTAAAAATTATAATACTAAATGGAATACCTGGGTAGACGGTGACGGTCCGATCGTGGTAGATTGTGTGACCATGTTGCACATCAGTGGTACCATGGGTAACTACTGCTAAGGTAGTTGATCCCAATATGCCAAAGTCAGCTGCAAGGTTCCAGGTTGGACCGAATCGCGGATGGAAATGCACATCCAGGATCGGCGATCTTATTTTGATCGGGGGATGACTGGTCCCTGCAAAATAATGGAGTACCGTTAGGGATGCAAATGATGGTTTGTGCATTCCGTTTGTAATCTCCTGTACCGTAGGATTGCAACTAGATGAAACAAGTCCCCTGGCTTGTCACTGCAAAGATGCGGCCTAGATGGCGCACGACCTCTTCAAATGTGTAGGGGTACAAATCTGCCGCGGCCAACATGCGTCAACCTCTACCGTTACTGCCTCTTGCATTGATGGCAATCCTTATGTCTAACACCGCGATGAGATAGTAATTGTCGTGGCCGTGTCGCTTTGTCGGCGGGTCCGCAATTGCTATATTCTTCAATCTCATGTAGGCATCATCATACGCATTCAAGCCCAGCCAGTCCGGAAGGCCGATCCCAATGGTGGAGAAGGGGTCTACGGGAACGGCCGCACTGCTATGGATGTTGTGCAAAATGATGGTGGTATCCGGCTGGAGGTATGCAAGCCAATTTTTGTTGGCACCGACCCAGGCCTATATATAAGACGGTGGGCAGCAGAGAAATTACAGGATGGAAATGGAATAACTAAGTACTATATGATCAAACTCCATGACTAACCTGCTCATCGGACAAAATCCGACTACCTCTCAACATCGGCAACTCTAGCGGAGTCAACGTGCAACCATGGCCATGGAGCAGTGGACTGTTCGAAGGATTGTCCCATAGAAGAACCTTCTCCTCGAGGACGCATGGAAGACCAACAAGCATGGCCTTTTCCCAAGCCTGTTTAAGCACCGTCTTGAAAAAGTTAGTGCAGGAAGCACCGTCTTGAAAAAGTTGGTGCAGAAAGCACCGAGTCTTGCAGCGGTGAGGATGTCAGAGCAGCGTGCGATTTCTCCCAAAGGATTGCCATCCAAGGTCTCCCAGCCCCGACAAGGAGGAGAACCGCCTGGCGAATCGACGGGAGCAGCAACGAACTGCCTTCTCTTTGGGGGGGGGGAACTGGCAAGGAGGAGATAAGAGCGTAATAACCGCAGGGCCTCGTCCCTTCCAACTGTAGCTCCTCGACCGTTCCTTAGCGAAGGGGTGAGGCTATTGTTTACTACATACTCGTATTGTAGCAGTACTAGTACTACTTGAGGGAGTCCAGGATTAAGAGGTCCTCGGGCGTCCGGGCTATGTAATATGGGCCAGACTAATGGGCCGTGAATATATGACATCAAAGATTTTCCTCCGTGTCCGGATGGGACTCTCCTTTGCATGGATGGCAAGGTTGGCGTTTGGATCATGTATTCCTTTCTCTATAAACTGACCTTGTGCAACCCTAGGTCCCTCCGATGTCTGTATAAACTAGAGGGTTTAGTCCATAGAGGCAGAATCATAACCATACACGCTAGACTTTTAGGGTTTAGTCATTACGATCTCATGGTAGATCGACTCTTATAACCCATATACTCATCAAAGTCAATCAAGCAGGAAGTAGGGTATTACCTCCATCAAGAGGGCCCGAACCTGGGTAAAACATTGTGTCCCTGCCTCTTGTTACCTTCGATCCTCAGACACACAGTTTGGGACCGCCTACCCGAGATCTGCCGGTTTTGACACCGACATTGGTGCTTTCATTGAGAGTTCTAATGTGCCGTTGCCAGAAGGCTCGATGGCTCCATTGATCATCTACAACAATATCGCCTTGAGGGAAACTTTTCTCCCTGGCCAGATCTTTGTATTCGGCGGCTTCGCACTGCGGGCCAATTCGATTGGCCAGCTAGAGCAGATCGATAGCTACGCCCCTGGTCGTCAGATCAGTTTTGGAAATCTGAACTACGTCGCTGATATCCGAGGATACTTGATCTTCCAAGGGTTTGCGACTCCAACCACCGCTCTGGCCTTAGATCCGGAGCGCATCACCAGGTCCGAAGACGGGAGTTTAGAGCCTGCTGGACTCTCTATGGCCATAGAGCCAGACACCAGAGGACCAAAGGGGATCGCCGCACTGGTAGGTCCGGAGTTGCACCAGGTTCCCTTCACCATTATGGAACCAGACTCGCCTCCAGACACTAGCTCCAAACTCTCAAGGTCCGCGTTATGTGAGTCCGGCCAGGGAATTTTTTCCCAGCCCGACTCATCGGACTATCGCTTCCCCGTCCAGACCTCGTTCCTAGACGAGGCCCTGGACATTATGCGATCTCTCGCTATTACAGAAGGATCGCTGCCGAACTATGCCCGGCCCATACCAGGGGCTGAGAGCAGGGAATTTTACGTCCCACCCACCACCCACTTCATAGCCACTGTCGAGGACTTAACCAACATGCTCGACTACGACTCCAAAGAAATCGACGGTATGGACGACGATGCCGGAGACAAGCAAAGCCAGAACCCGCCGATCACCGGACGCTGGACGGCTACTTCCACATATGACGTGTACATGGTGGACACACCTAAAGAGGATGACGATGATGGTGGGAAAGATCCAGATGAGGACAAGCCTTCCGAGGCACCACCAAAGCGCCGGTGTCAGCGGTGCCGCTCGAAGTCATGTCGCAAAAAAGACAGCAATACCGGCACCGGAGACAATAATACTCCAGAGAACGCCGAAGACCAAGAAGCCCCTATCGAACAAACATCCGAACAGGAAAATTTGGAGGATGGGCAATTCAACCCCGATGATCCTATCGAGAACGAGGGATCGGAGGACAGTAATTACCTATCGACCTCCAAAGAGGATGAGAGCCTCAGCGACGAAGAATTTATTGTGCAAGGGGATCCCCTCAAACAAGAGCGCTTTAAGCGCCGACTAATTGCCACTTCAAGAAGCCTGAAAAAGAAGCAGCAGTAGCTTCAAGCTGATCAAGATATGCTCAATGACAGATGGACTGATGTCCTAGTAGCCGAGGAATACGGACTCGAGCGCCCAACCAAGAGTTACCCAAAGTGCAAACTGCTACCCTGATTTTATGATGCGGCCCTGGAGCCTATACCGCCAAAGCGTAAAGCCAGCGACATACCTGATCGACCACCGTGTGGTTGGGACAGACCGGCAACTCAAGCAGAACACCAGCCTGCACCACCCCGCCGTAAAGACAGAGAGACAACGGCTGCAAGATACACTTATGACTTACGACAAGACCTGGACAGTAGAGCCAGTCAGACCAGATCAATATATGGATCAAGGGGTCGTGCTCCAGCATGGGAAGATGTCCATCAGGACCGATGCGACAAGCATAACCTTCCCCGGGCCGATCACCGCAGCCAGACTCCATCCGAACTACGTCGTGACGCTGCCCGATACAGAGGCGCTGCACACCCCTTATGCTTCACCGATGAGGTAATGGAGCATCAGTTCCCAAAAGGGTTTAAACCCATAAACATTGAATCATACGATGGCACAACGGATCCCGCAGTATGGATTGACGATTTTCTTCTCCACATTCAGATGGCTCACGGTGATGATTTACATGCCGTCAAATACCTCCCTCTTAAACTTAAGGGACCAGCTCGACACTCGTTAAACAACCTCCCAGAGAAATCTATTGGAAGCTGGGAAGACCTATAGGATGCCTTTAGAGACAACTTCCAAGGCGCTTATATCCGACCTCTGGACGCCGATGACCTCAGTCACATAGTCCAACAACCCGGAGAGTCGGCCAGAAAATTCTGGACCAGGTTCTTAGTTAAGAAGAACCAAATTGTTGACTGTCTGGATGCCGAAGCTCTAGCAGCCTTTAAGCACAGCATCCGCGACGAATGGCTCGCCCGACACCTCGGCCAAGAAAAGCCGAAGTCCATGGCAGCCCTCACAGCACTCATGACACGCTTTTGTGCAGGCGAAGATAGCTTGCTAGCCCGTAGCGGCAACAGCACTAGCGACCCTGGCACTTCTGAAGCCAGGAACAATAACGGCAGGCCCCAACGCAACAAAAACAAGCGTCAGAGCAATACTGAAAATGCCAAAGACACGACGGTCAACACCGGATTCAGTGGCTCCAAACCTGATTAGCGGAAGAAGCCATTCAAAAGAAACAAACCCGGTTCATCTAGCCTGGACCGAATACTTGATCGACCTTGCCAGATTCATGGCACCCCTGATAAGCCTGCCAACCACACCAACAGAAGTTGTTGGGTTTTTAAACATGCCGGTAAGTCAAACACCAAGCATATGGGGAAAGGGTCGCCCAGCAAGGACGAAGACGAAGAGCCTCGCCCACCGAATACAGGGGGACAAAAGAAATCCCGCCCCCCCCGAAGTCGAAATGGTGAACATGATATATGTTACTCACATCCCCAAGAGGGAGCACAAGCACGCGTTAAGGGATGTCTATGTGATAGAGCTAGTTGCCCCAAAATTCAACCCATGGTTAGCATGCCGATCACTTTTGATCGCCGAGACCATCCGACCAGTATCCGTCATGGAGTTTCAGTTGCGTTGGTCCTTGACCCAATTATCGATGGATTCTACCTAGCTAGGGTGATGGACGACGGCAACAGTCTTAACCTGCTCTATCAGGACATAGTCCGCAAAATGGGTACTGATTCGTCAAGAATCAAGCCCAGAAAAACTACCTTCAAAGGAGTAATTCCTGGTGTAGAGGCTCGCTGCACGGGCTCCATCACATTGGAAGTCGTCTTCGGTTCGCTAGAAAACTTCTGAAGCGAGGACTTGATCTTCGACATCGTCCCTTTCCGCAATGGTTATCACGCACTGCTTGGACGAACTGCGTTTGCCTGCTTTAATGTGGTCCCGCACTATGCTTATCTAAATCTCAAGATGCCAGGACCACACGGTGTTATAACAGTCCATGGAAACATGGATCGCTCCCTTCGTACTGAGGAACACAACGCAGCTCTCGCAATAGAAGTCCAGGCCGGCCTTATCAAGCCAAACTCCACTTCGATAGTCAAGCCTCCTGACTCTGTTAAATGAGTCTGGACTATCCTGCAAAATGACAGTCCAGCTCATCAGGAGCTCGATTAGCAATTCGGCCTCTGTCTTAGCCCCAATATAGCTGCGGCATATGTACCGCGTGCACATAATTATGCACTTGAGATACCATAGGCAAAGATGGAGGCATATCAAAGATAAAGTCCACATGGCTTGACCCTACCCGGACTTTCTTACCCCTTTCTCTTTATTTTTAGTTTCTTTAAAATCTACATCACCTTTTGATGGTGTCAAGGGCTCTTTATGACAACCCGGTCACTGATCCTCTAAAAAGATCACTTACCAAGGCGAAGAGAAGCGCGGGTGTATGTCAGAGTATCTAAAAGGATCCTTAAAGATTGCCTCTTCCCTTTTTTACTTGTACGCAGATTTCCCTTGTGTTCGGCATGTAAAATAGCCTTGATGCCTATAGCATTATATGTTCAAGTACGTTTGGACGTATCAATCAGACTATAATGGAAGCAGTTTTTCGCCCAGGCTATTTGCTACTGGCTTATCTCTTAATCTATACTCCATTCCTTTTTTTAGTCTGATTGTCATGTACACCTCGGCTTGACTTAAATCGCTAGGGGCTTCATTCAGCTGTGTACACTTCTTCAAATACAATAAAGTCCAAACACTTTTCATAAGTATAGTTCGGCGTCTCGAATATAGCATTATATGCATCGGCTCCGAATCATGTCTTCAGTCAATAGTTGGGTTACCCGGCTCGTGTGCTTGCTACCTTATGTTTCGCTGAATTGGCTAAGGTAGTAAAGGGAGAACTACTGCGATTGTTTTTCCGGCTCATCCGGATAAACACCTCAGTAGAGAAAGCCGAAAACTGACTATCATGATGCGGCGAGAGCTGGTCAGCTATTCGGTGACTACTTAAAAATCTCTTGTGATTTTCTCCGCTTTAGGTGATGAACCGATCTCTACCAGGACAATCGTTTATAGCACCCATGTTTGGACTATCGAACAAATACCAGGGGCTGCGCCTACAATCCTATAGTCAAACTCCTATGGCTAAGTGAGAGTAATAAAGCCACATAGTCTAATTGCCTGGTTCGCCGCACTAACACCTCCTTCCAGGACTAGGTCACTGGGTCAAGTGTGTTTTTGTGCTGTCCTGAACACCCCCGTACTATCTACGTGAGGGGTTGAAGCCGACGACTGGCCAACTCTCAGTTTAAATAAATGGCCGCACAGGAGGGGAAATAATTTAAGATGAAACAAGGAACATATTATACAAACGACTTGTTTTCATGAAATACAAAGTTTGGGCAATTATATTCATTAAAAAATGATGTCCTTCGAGCATTGGCTCTCTACAATGCGGGCCCCTTCCAGGACGTCGTTGAAATATCGCTCTGGCGTAAGATGCTCCTTGCATGCGGGCGGTCCCTCAGTTGCAAGATTGGTGGCATTCATCTTTGCCCACTGCACTTTGATGCGGGCAAAGGCCATCCGGGCACCCTCGATACAAGCGGACCGCTTTATAGCATCAAGCCATGGGCAGGCATCAACTAGCCGCTTTACAAGCCCAAATAAACTGCTGGGTATGGGTTCGGTCGGCCAAAGATAGATTATAACATCCTTCATGGCCAGTTCGGCCACCCTATGCAGTTCGATCAGCTGCTTCAGCTGATCACTGAGGGGCACTGGATGCTCCGGCACAAGACATTGCGACCAGAACAACTTCTCCGTTGAGCTCCCCTCTTCGGCTCGAAAGAAATCTGCAGCATCAGAAATACTTCGGGGTAGATCCGAAAATGCTCCTGGAAAACTCCAAATGCGGGTTAGAAAGGTATACTTTTTCCTTACAAATTTGCTCTACATATTAAAGGCCTTACCCGCTGCGATCTGTTTTGCCTGTTGGATCTCCCAACGGGTGCCTTGGGCTTCGACCCTAGACTCCCTTGCACTTTGGAGCACTGTAACCAATTCAGAGTCTTGATCCGAAACCTTGTGCTCCAAGGTCTCACACTTTCTTACAACATCTTTGAGCTCTTGTTGGATTTCCTCCAACCTCGCTTCATATTTTTGGTGGGAGGCTCGCTCCTCGTTCGCCTCCTTCTTGGCCTCGGCCAGCGCGCTCTTCAGGGTTTCAACCTTAGACGCGTCACCTATGAGCATAATCATAAACCTCGTTTAGGTAACAATTCGACACTCATATCATTTCAGATATTTTTTGGGTATTCCATACCTTGCTTTTCCTCCAACTTCCGCCTTAGTTCGGATACTTCAGCGGTGTGTGAGGTTGCCGCTCGCATTGAAGCCTGTTCATTAAAAGAAACATATGTATTAGCACCTTTGAGGTTTGATTCGATCCTTTGTTCGGCCTTTCTTTGTGAACGCCGAACAGAGTCTCATGGGCTACTATCTATATACATGCATTCCTTTTGTAAATAATCAACAATATACCTCAAAGCCCGCTAAAAGGAAGGTATAGGCTTCGTTCAATCTGCTTTTGGCGGACCGAACCTTTTGAGCCACCGTACCCATAAGGGTACGGTGTTCCTCCACAATGGAAGCACTCTGAAGCGCTTCCACTAGAGTATCCGACCCGGATGGACAGAGGACGCCGGTGGAGATGGCGCGCCCCCTTCTCTCAAAGGAGGCTGTTCGTTCGATTCCGGAGCCGTCTGGTCTCCAGAATAATATTCGGCTGGGGGCCGCATTGATCATGTCCCCTGTCGCCGGTCTCCGTGGGGTCTATTTTCCCCTCGCCTCGGCAACGGAAGTTTTACCCTCCGTCGCCACCTTCACAGGCTCCCGCACCTCCCCATGATCGAGAGAGATTCTTCGGGACAACACTTCGGCATTGTCCTTAGCGGTGGGTGGAGAAACCCGCGGAGGCGATTCTCTCTCCATCTAGTTTGTCCCTAGCGAGCCCCCAGATGGCGATGATCATTGGGGAGGTCGCGGGCCGGGCTGTAATATGCAGAATTGATGTGTTAGAATCACAAGGCATGTAATCGGACATATATATGGTGTCTTCGGATACTTACGATTCGGCCAGGGGGTTGGGCCTAGGGTGCCACTCGGGAGTGGCGTTGGCATCCGATTCAGAATCATCTGAAAGGGAGAATTTCCCCTTCTTGGATGCCTCCGCTTCCATGTCCTCGGAAGCCGCCCTCCTCTTCTTTCCCCCCTTGAGGGGAGAGTTGCTCTCTTCTTCCTCTTCATCTTTGTCATGAGAGGAGAGAGTCTTAGAGTCTTTGGACACAATGTCTGAAGCGCCTTTACAGCGGAGGCCACCTCTGGTCTCCTTGGGCTTCTTTTTGGCCTTCTTCTCTAGTGCCTTATATGACACCGGAACTAGCATCTTCGTTAGTAGCGCGATGGCTGGGTCTTCGGGCAGTGGAGCGGTACATTGGATCCGCTCCACCTTCTTTGTCCAGCCCTATAGGGTTAATGGAAAGTTCAATATACTCCTTGGATATACAAACCAAAGTTATTATAATACTTATGGGAGTTGCCGGACGAGCGCAGTCGAGGCCGCGGTCTTCGGTCGTGTTCGGCCACGACTTTTGGGCCTTGAAAAGCAGCTTCCATATGTCTTCGTGCATCGTCCAAAGAACTTCTGCAAGGTCCGAGGACTCACCGGATCGAACTCCCACATATATTGAGTCCGGCGTTGACAAGGGAGGATCCGGCGAAAAAGCATCACCTGGATCACGCTGGCAAGAATGGGGTTCTTGTCTATTATGCCACCCTTAATGCGGTTCTACAGTGTCGTCACCTTGTCGGATGATGCCCAATCAAGGCCCTTTTCGAGCCATGATGTAAGCCACATGGGAGGACCGGATTTAAACTCGGGAGTGGCGGCCCACTTGGCGTCGTGGGGTTCGGTGATGTAGAACCACCCCTGCTGCCATCCCTTGACGGTTTCCACGTAGGTCCCCTAGGGCCAGTTGACATTGGGAAGTTTGCTCACTGGCGCCGCCACACTCCGCGTGTTGGCCTTCGACCACTTTCGACTTCACATTGAAGACCTTGAGCCATAGGCCAAAGTGGGAAGGGGTGCGGAGAAATGCCTCGCACACGATGATAAATGCCGAGATATTGAGGAAGGAATTTGGGGCCGGATCATGGAAATCTAGCCCATAGTAATACATCAGACCGCGGACGAAAGGATGAAGGGGAAACCCTTGTCCACAAAAGAAATGAGGGATGAACACTACTGTAAGTGCATCTAGTGCCACCCCTAGTTGGTTTTGGAGTATTGTCGACAAAGTTGGTTGAGGGACTAATGCGTTTGTGAGAATTGCAGGATAACGCAGGTAGTGTCCCTCATTGATTCGGTTTACCTACCAGAGATGACCCCTAAAAATGTATGAAGACATTAAAGACAATGGTGTTGTGTGAAGATATTCACACTAAAGTCTATGACATGAGAAGACATTGAGTGAAGACTATGGAGCGCGAAGACTGAGTTGTTTCGTTGTTTCCTTTTCTTCTTTGTTGAGTCATAGGAACCACCGTACTGTTAAGTGGGGTCCAAGTGAACTAAGTCAGAGTGACTGAAGTGATGCTCAACCCAAATCCTATGTCTTCGAGCGAAGACAATGAGAGCAAATCTTATCCAGAGCTGGATGAGTCAGCTTTGCTTGTAGCCCAAGTAAAGTTGCCGTGTGTGTTTGAAATCTGACTGTTGGAACACGTGTCAGTTCCTTAGTGACCCAGGGTCATTTCGGACATATCAGGTCGGGTTGCCTTGTGGCTATAAATAGCCCACCCCCTACACCATAAATTGGTGGCTGCTCATTGTTAGTTTACGGCTTTTGTCATTTTGAGAGCAACCCACCTCGAAGCCTTTGAGAGAGAAATCCTTGCGAGGACAAAGCCCAAACACCCAGAGCCAAAGAGTGTTAGGCATCACTGAAGTCTTTCTGTCTGTGTGACCTGAAGACTTATTACACTTGAGGACTGTGTATCCTCCAGCCGGTTAGGCGTCGCGTTCTGAGCATCCAAGAGTCATTGTGGATTGCCGGTGAACGAAGTCTGTGAAGGTTCAGAAGTCTACCTTGAAGACTTACCAGAGTGATTGGGCGAGGACTGTGTGTCCTTAGCTCAAGGGGAATAAGGTGAAGACGCGGTCTTCTGAGTTGAATCTCAGCCTCCCTAACCAGACGTACAGTTGTCACAGCAACTGGAACTGGTCCAACAAATCCTGTGTCTTCAACAAGTGACTGGTTCTATCTCTTCCCTCCTTTACTTTGAGTTTGTCTTCATGAAGTCATTGCTTATCTGTCTTATCTGTTTGACTTCATTGCTTGACTACTATTGTTGTTTGGCTTCATACTATCTTCCATCCTGATCCTTACTACCTAGCTGCTATTAGTCTTCGTACGTTAACACCATTGCATACTTGACTATGGCTTGCTTGTTGTAGTTTATCTTCCGCTGCATATCAATTAGGTCATTTCTATTGTTTGTCTTCGAAACTTCCACGTTTTGAAGACTTTCATAAAAATCGCCTATTCACCCCCCTCTAGTTGATAACTAGCACTTTCAATTGGTATCAGAGCAAGGTACTCCCTTGTTCTGTGTGATTCGGTTTAACCACCTGGAGTTTAGCTATGTCGACTGCAGGGATAATCAAAGTCTTCGCTGCTTGCCCTGTGTTCGATGGAACTGAATATCCCTACTGGAAGAATAAGATGCGCATGCATCTTGAAGCCATTGATGTCGACCTCTGGTATGTCGTCAAGAACGGCATTCCAAAAACTGGTGAAGGTGTCACCCCTGCTGATGTCAAGAACTTCATTCAACTGGACTCAACTACAAAGAACATCATCTGTGGTCATCTGACCAAAGGACAGTATGGCCGTGTGAGTGCTCTAGAAACGTCAAAGATAGTCTGGGACTGGCTATCCAAGGTCAACGAAGGCGTCTCTACACAGAGAGACCAGAGGATCAGTGTTCTTCGCAATCTCTTCAACCGCTTCAAGAGAAACAACAATGAAAATGTCCAGCTCATGTTTGATCGCCTCACCGACATCACAAATGAGCTTCAGGCTCTCAACGCCACTGAGATCACCAAGCATGAAATCGTCAAGACGCTGCTGAGATCTCTTGACAGCTCCTTTGACACCCTTGCCCTCATGATACAAGAACGTCCTGACTTCAAGACTCTCGATCCGTCTGATATACTTGAGAGGCTCAACACACATGAGTTCCAGCTTTCTGAGAAAAGAGATATCTATGGCCCCAACTATGGCCGAACTCGTGCTTTGAAGGCAAAAGTTGTTTCCTCATCTGAAGAAGAAGAATCTGACTGCGATTCTGATGATCCTGAAGACATTGGAAGGGAACTTGCTATGCTTGTGAAGAAGTTCCAGAAATTCACCAAGAAGAAGGGCTTTAGAAAGTCTTCACGATCCAGTTCAAGAAATGATGAAGCTTCCACTCAAGAAAACAAGAAGAGAACCTGTCACAAGTGTAAGAAGCCAGGGCACTACATCTCTGAGTGTCCTCAGTGGGACAACGAGAAGAAGAAGAAGAAGAGCAAGGAATATGACTCTGATGACAAGAAGAAGAAGAAATCTTCAAAGTCTTCTTCCAAGTCCTCATCAAAGTCTTCATCTCATAAGAAGAGCTCATCTGGCAAGGCTCGTGCTTTTGTTGGCAAGGAAATGGATTCAGAGGAGGAGTCTGCTTCTGAGGAGGCAGAGGTGGAATCTAAAGCTGAGTCCGACTCTGGCGTTGCAAGTCTGGCTCTAGCCACAACCTATGTTGCCAAGTCCATCTTCAACACTGAAGACAATGACTCCCACACCAACGCTGATGATGACAAGGACGATCCTGCTCCCACCTACTGCTTCATGGCACGCGGTGCCAAGGTAAAATCATGCGATGCTTACTTTCAAACATCAAGTGAAGATGACTCTGATTTTGAATCTAAACCCAGCTACAAAACACTTGATAAAATTGCTACTGAACAACAAAGGGCTATGGAACATACTCAAAAGCTGTTAGACAAAAGCGATGACCCGTTGGACGCGGAAATGACACGTTCACAGTCCTTAGTTGAAGACATAAAAAATCTTCATGCTAAGTATCAAGAACTTGAAAGTCTTCATGAGACGCTCTCAACCACTTATGAAAAGTTCTCCTATGATTATCTTCAAAGGAAGCAAGAGCTTTAGAAATTGAAAGCGACTCATGAAGATCTTCAAAAAGAGAATGAGTCATTTTGCGCTCAATAGATCAGTTCCGCTTAGGATGGATTTGAACCACCATGTCTAAAATGCATTGAGCGTGATAACGCTGCCTATGTTGCTGAATGTTCCAATGCTGCTACTGTTGCTTTGTCTTCAACTACTGATGTGGAAACTAACCCCTCTATTGAGGATACCACTACTATTGCTGATGAAAATGCTAGGTTGAAGACATTGCTCGAAACAGGGATGTACAAAAGTCTAAAAGGGCATCAGACACTTTGTGATGTCCTCAAAAAGCAGATTCTGAACCGAAACCCTAGGAAAGAGGGTGTTGGGTTCGAGTGGAAAATGAATGCTGATGGTTCCTACTGGAAGCCTGAGTAGTATCCCAAAACCACATGGGTTGCTGCAAAGGAACCTTCAGTGGATCCATCCACCTTATCTGGCTTTACCTGTGCTAATCCTATTATCATTGATGAATCCTTTGATTCAAACTATAAACTGTTCAAGAATCAGAATGGTGAAGTGTTTGCCAGGTATATTGGTACTAACTGCAGGAATGGACCGCCAATGAAGAAGATCTGGGTTCCCAAAAGCTGTCTTGAGAATCTTCCTGTGAATGTTGTCATGACACCTCCAGGGAAGAAGACAAACCCCAGACCAAAGGCGTCACATGGTCCAACGGCTTCATACGGAAACATGACTCACCTGAGTCACCCTAACGCCAATGTTTTGCAGGGAAATCACACTCAAACTTATGAGTATGAGCGCATGTCTTCAAACCGCTATGTTCATAGGACTAAGAACTTTTCTGCTTATTCATATGAGTATCATTCATCTCCTGCAAGGCTATTTTCTAGGGCACCAAAGCCGAAATTCTCAGATGCTACACTTAGACTCATTGCTTCTAAGCCACCCCTAAAGATGTGGGTGGTGAAGAAGAACTAACTCTCTTTTGCAGAATATGGTCTCCAGCCAGCAATCAAAGGCGTCCGATATTATTGCTGGGGACCTAAAACACAAAGGGACGCATGATAAAATGACTTACTATGAATCGCTTACCTGTCATACTGTGTGCTAACTTTCATCTAAGCTGTGATAATCCAAGTGTGCGTCAAATGCTTATGCTTCACAACATACCTTGTGAAGCCTATCCTCCTAACTGCACTGTAGGGCATGACACCTCGTGCTTCAGAATGGATTATGGATAGTGGATGCACTGATCATATGACTGGTGATCGAAGTCTTCTCATGGACTCGACCTTACGTCCATCCGACAAGAGTCAAATCACATTTGCTGACACTGGTAAAGGCAAGGTATTGGGTCTAGGTAGAGTTGCAATCTCAAAGGATCAACACATGGATAAAGTGATGCTTGTTGAATCCCTTGGATTCAACTTAATGTCTGTCTCAATGCTTTGTGACTTAAACATGATTGTGATATTCGGAAAATATCGTTGCCTTGTACTAATGGAATCTGACAAGTCTCTAGTCTTTGAAGGGTATAGGAAAGGTGATCTATACATGGTAGATTTCTCAGCAGGTCCACAGCTTGCCGTATGTATTCTTGCAAAAGCTTCAGAATGCTGGCTCTGGCATCAGAGGCTGGGACATGCTGGCATGAGGAACTTACACACTCTCGTCAAGAAGAAGCATGTTATAGGCATCAAAGGTGTCAAGTTCAAGAAAGATCATTTGTGTGGTGCTTGTGAAGCTGGGAAGATGACTAGGGCCAAGCACCCCTCGAAGACAATCATGACGACATCTCAACCCTTCGAGCTGTTGCACATGGACTTATTTGGCCCTACTCACTACTCTACCCTCAAAACAACGGCGTGTCTCTATGGGTTCGTCATTGTTGATGACTACTCAAGATATACATGGGTGCACATAATTCTCTACAAGACTGAAGTACAAGATGTCTTCAGACGATTCGCCAATCGAGCAATGAACAACTATGGCGTCAAGATCAAGCATATCAGAAGTGATAACGCCACTGAATTCAAGAACACCGAGCTTGATCTTTATCTGGATATAATGGGAATCACTCATGAATTCTCTGCCCCATACACACTCAACAAAATGGCATTGTAGAGCGTAAGAACAGAACCGTCATTGAGATGGCTCGAACAATGCTCGATGAGTACAAGACACCAAGAAAGTTCTGGCCTCAAGCTATTGATACAGCATGTCACATCATCAATCGTGTTTACATCCACAAGCTTCTGGGCAAAACATCCTATGAGCTCCTTACTGGCAAGAAGCCAAATGCCAGCTACTTCAGAGTCTTTGGTGCAAGGTGCTGGATCAAGGATCCCCATCACAAGTCAAAATTTGAGCCTAAAGCACACGAAGGCTTCATGCTCGGTTATGGAAAGGATTCACACTCTTATAGAGTCTTCAACCTATTCCACTACAAAATCGTTGAAACTGTGGACGTGCGATTTGATGAAACCAATGGTTCACAATGAGAGCTCCTACCAAGCAAATTAGATGAAGCTCCTTCCAGCGAATCTATCAAGCTGATGGGAACTGGTGAAATCATGCCCTCTGAAGCACAGCCTGAAGAGGAACTTATCATTTCTGCACCAAACCAATCTGAAGACAATGCTCAGACCGAAGACAATCCTCCCAATGATGACAATGATCAGCATGAGCAAGGTCTTCGTCCAATTCATCCTCGTGTTGCAAATGAAGTACAAATTGAGAAGATAATTGATAGCATCAACGCACCTGGCCCGCTTACTCGCTCAAGAGCAACACAGTTAGCAAATTTCTGTGGGCATTTTTCATTTGTATCAATATCTGAACCCAAGAAAGTTGCTGAAGCCTTTATGGAACCTGAATGGATTCAAGCCATGCAAGAAGAACTTCAACAGTTCAAGCTGAATAATGTTTGGGAACTTGTCAAGCGCCCTGACCCTCGCAAACATAACATTATTGGCACTAAATGGATATATCGGAACAAGCAAGATGAGCATGGTCAAGTCGTCAGAAACAAAGCACGTCTTGTGCCTCAAGGATATACTCAAGTTGAAGGCATTGACTTCGATGAAACATTTGCTCCTGTGGCTAGGCTTGAAGCTATTCGCATACTGCTAGCCTATGCTAATCACCACACCATCTTGCTATATCAAATGGATGTGAAAAGTGCTTTCCTCAATGGCAAGATTGAAGAAGAAGTGTATGTTGCTCAACCACCTGGCTTTGAAGATCCAAAACATCCTGATATGGTGTACAAACTAAACAAAGCACTGCATGGCCTCAAACAAGCTCCTTGCGCTTGGTATGATACGATCAAAGACTTCCTGAAGAGCAAAGGCTTCAAACCAGGATCCCTGGATCCCACACTCTTCACGAAGACATATGATGGTGAACTATTTGTATGCCAAATATATGTGGATGACATAATCTTCGGCTGCACCAATCAGAAGTATAGTGATGAGTTTGGATACATGATGGAAGAGCAATATCAGATGTCCATGCTGGGTGAGCTGAAGTTCTTCCTTGGTCTTCAAATTCGTCAGCAAAGAAATGGCATCTTCATATCTCAAGAAAAATATCTCAAAGACTATCTGAAGAAGTTCGGCATGCTAGATTGCAAAGGTTACACGACGCCAATGCCAGCCAAACATCATCTTGGTCCCGACGACAATGGTAAAGAGTTCGATCAAAAGGTATACTGCTCCATGATTGGTTCTTTACTTTATCTATGTGCATCTAGGCCAGATATTATGCTTAGTGTTTGCATGTGTGCTCGATTCCAAGTGACACCAAAGGAATCGCATCACTTAGCTGTGAAGCGAATTCTTAGATATTTGGCTTACACCCCAACACTCAGATTATGGTATCCAAAGGGCTCAAGATTTGATCTGGTTGGATTCTCGGATGCTGATTATGCTGGTGACAAGGTGGATCGCAAGTCTACATCTGGAACATGTCATTTTCTGGGACGATCACTTGTCTGTTGGTCTTCAAAGAAGCAAAACTGTGTATCACTCTCAACTGCTGAATCTGAATACATTGCTGCTAGATCTTGTTGTGCTCAGCTTCTATGGATGAAGCAAACTCTCAAGGACTATGGCGTTAAACTGAAACAAGTACCTCTCTTCTGCGACAACGAAAGCGCCATCAAGATTGCCAACAATCCAGTTCAGCACTCGAAGACAAAGCACATTAAAATTCGTCATCATTTTCTCCGAGATCATGTCATGAAGAAAGATATTGACATCATTCACATCAACACTGAAGAGCAACTGGCAGATATCTTCACAAAGCCTTTGGATGAGAAAAGATTTTGCAAGTTACGGTGTGAGCTAAATATCTTGGAATCCTCAAATGTCCTGTGATCAGGCACACATCCTAACACTTATGCATGTTGATGACTTAAATGTGCAACACTATATCTTCAATCAATGAAGACTTACATTCTAAGTGTGAATACATTAACGTGGAAATTGACTTCGGAGCACCATAATAATTGTGCGTCGTGTCTGGGTCTAATACTTCCTATATGGTGGGTAACGCCACCACCAAATTTCTTGGTTTGAAGTGTTTCACTCATGGCGTTATTGTTGAATATCTTTGCATATTGATTTGTCTTCAACTTTCAACTTATCTTCATGATTTACTTCACTATGTTGAGTTGATTGCTTTCTCATATATATATACTAGTATTCTGTCCTCTACAGCATTCACTTATAGCTATGTCTTCATTGTTGAATCTTTTTGAACTAAGTGAGTGTGATCGGACCCTAATCTCTCTATGCTTACTATCTCAAACTCTATCTGTCCAAATCATATGCATTCTGTTGAAACTGTCGAATGTCTTCTCTGCATCCTTGTCAGCAGAAGACACAGAGACAAACATCAAGTCCTCTTTAAATGATTCATCTTTATTGTAGAAATCCGGAGAAGCCGGAACGACCATCCGACAAACTTGGCGGGCGTGGGAATGTGGGACAACTCTGAGTATGTTGCATGCTTGCCACGTGTCCCACGGATGTGAACAGACAGGGGCACCTGCGTAATTGCGCTGTGCTGCACACCTACTTATAAATACGTGTCCCCTGCGGTCAAGAAAACCTTCTTCCACCTCTCCACCTCGTCAAAACCCTAGCGCCACCGCTAGCTCTTGACGACGCCGGCGACGAAGCGCTTAGCTGCTGCGACTTCTCCGACGCCGTCCTCATGCCGGCCGCGGGCATCGTCCTCTCCGTCGCCGCCGTAGGTGTCCTCCGTCGCCAAGTTAGGGCACGGTGGATTGAACTGCTCGGTCTCCTATTCATCCCATCTAGCAGTTCTTCGTGTGGTAAATATAACTCTATTTTTACCAGCTTTTTGATCCTCAATGATTCATCCAATTTACCAAAATTGGTTTCTGTCTATACAAAGTTAGATCTATTCTGTTTGCATCTCATACTGCCTAGTATATTCACTTAAGCTTCACATCTAGTTAGATTCCTCACTTGTACTTATTCACGGATTCGTACAAATCTGGAACCGACTCTCAACATATAAGTGAATGTCTTCGCAACATGAGGTCAATGTCTTCAAACTGATTTATCTTCAAAATCTTCTGAGAATGCATATGACCTCTTCCCCTTCCCTTGCATCTCTAATGCTGTCACAGGTACATGTCCGTGGGAGAATCCCTAGGTTCTCATAGTCTGCATTCGTTTGCAGAATTCTTACAGCAACACATTGAATCTCCCGAAGCCAGTTCTGTCTGACCAGCAAGAAAAAGCCTTTGAAGCCTTTGAATCTATTGAAACCATTCAGTTTGAAGTTCATGGCTACAGAGAAATCAGTAAGGAAGGGTGGCAGACAGCGTCGTGGGGGAACTTCAAAGGATCTGCCTGATGATCTTGCAGAAATCTACAAAACAGATCCTGAAGAGGATTATAATCAGCGCAAGACACGAATTCGATGGATTCGACGCTATTGGGCTGAACAGTGGTTCAAGTACAAGTTCGTGACCCAGGAGTACGCTGAGAAAAATGCTATCAAGAGTCCTTGGGGTGATATTC
>NC_041387.1:49033358-49045203 GCF_002162155.2 Triticum dicoccoides
ATTCTATCCTTGCATGGTCTGTGGACCGCAGCCTGAAAATGCCGACCCATCATCATTGCTCTGGTGTCGTGACGACAATCTCTTCAAGCGCAACTTCCAGTATGCTAAGGCTTCGGCAAAGGAAAACAAGAAGTCATGGGGATTAGACTTCAATCCTGGTCCCTCTGCTCCCCGTGATGATGGCACACGTGAAGCTGAAGAAAATAGAATTGGGCCCTTTGCAAACCTTGATGGCCTCATCTCATACGTCTTGGTACAAGGTGCCAAAGTGGATCATTCTGATAATGATGCTGATTCTGATGATGATGCTGATTCTGATGAAGCCCCAGCTCCTCCTCCAAGGCCGCAGAAGCCAAAGAAGATTAAGGCTTCATCATCAGCTGCACCTCCAAAAGCTTCTCGTGTGAAGCCACTGGCCACTGCACCTGCTGAAGACAGTGTGCAGTCTGAAGATCTTTCACGCATCTCCAAGAAGACGGAGAAGAAAAAGAAAATCATCAAGAGTACTGATCAGGCTTTGACTCCTGCTGCCATTCTGCGTGATGAGCACATTGATCTATCCAGTGATGACGATCTTGCAGATGATGCTCTTGAGCAACTGATCAAGAGCAAGGAAGAAGCAGAGATCTTCAACAACTTGCCTCTCTTTGACGTGGCAATCATCCATAACTTCATTGATGAGTGGTTTGACACACCAAATCTCAGCTTTGATGATCTGCAACTTCCAATTGGCCTCAGCGTCGCCTTTAATGGCGCCATTGCTTCTGAGCTAGCTATTGCTCAGCGCATCATCGAACTGAAGCACACGATTGACTATGAAAAGGCTCAGTTCAAGAAGCATGTGGCCACGCTCAACGTGCAAGATGTCAAGAACTTCAAGATCATGCTGCATGAGCTCAAAGAAGCATTTCACAAGAAGCGTAAAGAAGCTCGAGGCTCCAGAGAGCGCATGAAGAATCTGGCTGACAAGTGTGTGCTTGCCTACAATGAGGCTGAGAAGCGCAAGGCTCTTGGTCGTCCTAGCATCGACCCCAGGATGGCTACAAAGAAGAAGAAATCGACTGTCCAATCTGCACCTTCAAGGCAAGATGAACCTCGAATTGTCTTCCCAAGCAGCATGACTGGCTCGAAGCCAAAGGTCACGTCAACCACTTCAGAATAGAAGAAGACGAGGGCTGCATAGGCTGAAGCTAGAAAAAGGAAAACCTCAGAAGCCTCTGATGCTGCTCCCTCCAAGAAGAAGCGCAAGACCAAGAAGAATCGGGCCGCTCCCTCAGAGCCCCTTGTTGTTGAACCCATCTCAGTGGTTCGTCCTGCATCCGCTACCCAAGAACTATGAATGACTGTTCATGAGCCTGCTTCCACAGAGGCTCCTGAAGCTGAAGGGATTCCAGCAGTTGATCCCATCACTGCTGAAGACATTGGTCATCATGACAATGTTGAAGATGATGAAGTTCTTCCTCAAATTGAATACAATGTGGTATCATCGCCTGTTCGTATGAATAGCGAAATCATTAGCATTGGTCGTCCTCTGACGCCAATTGCTCAGGATGCTTCATGGGCTGATCGCCCGCAACAACAAGACTCCCCCAGTACTCCCCAACAACAACAAGTCACACCATCCGTGCAAGTTGAAGAGGATGAGGACCTGCCCACTCCATCTCCAAAGGTGTCGCCTTTACTACAAAGGCTTCGCAAAGGACCAAGGCCTCAAGTCCCTCTTCCGAGCGTTCCAGAAGGAGAAGTGCACCATCAACCTGTTGCACGTCAAGTGTTTTCCGAAGCCACTCCTGCTGTGAATGTCTCCGAGTCTGAAGCACCAGCTGCTGAAGACAATCCCGCTGCATCAGCCGATGACGAACATCAAGAAGAACGTGTCCCTACTCCCTCCATTCCTGAAGAAGCTGTTCCTGACGTGAACGTGCCTATGTCAGACCCTCCAGCTCAACATGTGGAGGATGAAAATGTTGAGGCTGCCACCACTAACACCAATGAAGCCAATGACACAGTCATGGCTGACGCTAATGTGGAGCCTGTCCCAAGCACCGTACCAGAAGTCAATGCTGGAAATGCTCCTGAAGCCACTGATGCTGCCACTGCTCCTGTTCCGCTACCAAGGCCCTATACAATTGAGCAAGCATACAACCATGGCGAGATAATCACAGTAAGATGGCCCGTTTTGGTCCCTCCGCCTACTGTCTCTGGTCCTCAGTTTGACTATCACATTGAGCATAGGCCTCAGGTCCAGAAGCCAAAGCCAAGACTGCCAAGGTTTCCAGGTACTACCACATCTGTCGGGTCCTTCAATGCAAATGGCTTCAAAAGCCACAACACATTCTTTGACAGCTCAAAGAACCCCTACACATGGCCAAGAATATCATCAGATCGTTTCTGGAGTCATCAGCAGTGAAGCTATTACTCCCGTGTTTTGTATGATCAAGGGCGCATTTTCCCTCATATGCGCCTCGACACTGAAGCCATTGCTGGACTGCCATGCTTAGAAGAAGCACTTGACTGCTTTCATGATGCTGGTCTGCTCAGCTTTGTGACAGACAAAGAACATTGGAATGAAGAGCTATTGCTTCAATTCTATGCTACCCTCCACATTCGCGGATATAACAGAGATACAAAGACCTGGGTTCTCGAGTGGATGACAGGAAATGTTCATCATGAAGCCAAAGCTCTTGACATCATTGAGCTTACAGGCCTATCCACTCCCGGAGAGCATCTTCCATAAGCCTGAACCCAATATGAGCCAGATGTTGAGCATGATGAAGCCTTTGCCACATGATGCTAAATATCCAAAGGAGTTCTTTATTGATGACCTTGAGTATCTGCCGCGCACCATATATCATATCATAAGGGGGACTCTATGACCAATCAAAGGACATTCATCAGCTGCCAAACTCGAAGGAGCCATGAAGCCATTGGTCTTTTACATCCTCAATGGCATCAGCTTCAATGCGCAAGATTTCTTCATCAGGCAACTGGCTACATCTGGATCTGACCTTTTTGGCCTGAAATTCTATGCTCCATGGGTCATGCGCCTCATCAAGCAACACTCTGCTGTTAACTATCAACCATCTGCTCGCAATCATGTGATCTTCCTACCAGAGGTTGATATGTCAGTTGAAGCCATATACCCTGAACCTGCCAAGAAGCCTCTTTGTCTTCAAAATGATGAACATCAAAGCTTCACTCAGCCTATGGAAGGAGTCCAAGCTGTCACGCGTGTCTATCCTATGGCTGGAAATACTCGTCTGCCTCATCGTGCGCCAACTGAAGCTATTGAGAGCACCATTGCTCAAAGGCCTTGGAAGCACTCTCGGGTCCTCAATGACCGAGAACTTCTTATGGCTCTGCATCAGAAATAGGATAAGCATCATTTTTGGCTCAAGCGTCAGATGCAAAGTCTCTTGGTGGATGTAAATCGCATTCGCAATCTTGCCACCAAGAATGCATTTGTCACTCACGAAACTTGTCGGCGATCATGGAAGAGTTTGACCCTGCTCAGTGCTGAAGCAGATCTTCAAGACGATGGCTTCACTGAAAGATTCAAGTTTGACTCCACTCCTCCACGGAATGCTGTCCTACGAAGAACTCCATCTCTTGAAGACTCTGACTACTCTTCCTCCGCGGCAACTGTAAATGCCAATGTGATCGATGGTGAAGACGATGCAACTTCACCCCCCTACTTCTGCATGCATCGACACTGCACCAAGTTCGTCTGCACTGCCAATCAACAACGACAACCCTGCTACTTCACCTACTCCTCAAGAAGACGAGTAGATGCTCTATGTCTTCGAACCTTTTTGGTCATTACTGACAAAAGGGGGAGAAGCATATGAGTTGATAGTCTTCAAGCGGGTTCATAAGGGCGGTTGCTTTATATTTTTGCCTAGTGCTTACAACTCTTGCCTTTGATACACTTCATTCTTTGAGTTGTAACACTTAAACTTGATGGTCGTCTGCTACTTATTTGCGTTTCCACGTGCGATGATAACTTCCACACTTAGATCATTTTGCAGACGTCCATTTTTCATTATGCATGTCATTCTCTTAGTTATATCATTTCGTGCATGATGAATTATCTTCATAAGTTGAAGAGGATCTCCACAAGTACAACCTGCCATGTGCATTTGCATTCCAAAAGCAAATTATTTATATGCACATCTTCAGGGGGGAGCCCTTGCCACTTATGAAGACAATACGCTATCCTTTACAATTTCACATACTTCTTTCCCGTTGAAAACTTCAACCAGTTTGTCATCAATCACCAAAAAGGGGGAGATTGTAAGTGCATCTAGTGCCACCCCTAGTTGGTTTTGGAGTATTGACGACAAAGTTGGTTGAGGGACTAATGCGTTCGTGAGAATTGCAGGATAACGCAGGTAGTGTCCCTCATTGATTCGGTTTACCTACCAGAGATGACCCCTAAAAATGTATGAAGACATTGAAGACAATGGTGGTGTGTGAAGATATTCACATTGAAGTCTATGACATGAGAAGACATTGAGTGAAGACTATGGAGCGCGAAGACTGAGTTGTTTTGTTGTTTCCTTTTCTTCTTTGTTGAGTCATAGGAACCACCGTACTGTTAAGTGGGGTCCAAGTGAACTAAGTCAGAGTGACTGAAGTGATGCTCAACCCAAATCCTATGTCTTCGAGCGAAGACAATGAGAGCAAATCTTATCCAGAGCTGGATGAGTCAGCTTTGCTTGTAGCCCAAGTAAAGTTTCTGTGTGTGTTTGAAATCTGACCGTTGGAACACGTGTCAGTTCCTTAGTGACCCAGGGTCATTTCGGACATATCAGGTCGGGTTGCCTTGTGGCTATAAATAGCCCACCCCCTACACCATAAATTGCTGGCTGCTCAGAGTTAGTTTACGGCTTTTGTCGTTTTGAGCGCAACCCACCTCGAAGCCTTTGAGAGAGAAATCATTGCGAGGACAAAGCCCAAACACCCAGAGCCAAAGAGTGTTAGGCATCACTGAAGTCTTTCTGTCTGTGTGACCTGAAGACTTATTACACTTGAGGACTGTGTATCCTCCAGCCGGTTAGGCGTCGCGTTCTCAGCATCCAAGAGTCATTGTGGATTGCCGGTGAACGAAGTCTGTGAAGGTTCGGAAGTCTACCTTGAAGACTTACCAGAGTGATTGGGCGAGGAGTGTGTGTCCTTAGCTCAAGGGGAATAAGGTGAAGACGCGGTCTTCTGAGTTGAATCTCAGCCTCCCTAACCAGAGGTACAGTTGTCACAGCAATTGGAACTGGTCCAACAAATCATGTGTCTTCAACAAGTGATTGGTTCTATCTCTTCCCTCCTTTACTTTGAGTTTGTCTTCATGAAGTCATTGCTTATCTGTCTTATCTGTTTGACTTCATTGCTTGACTACTATTGTTGATTGGCTTCATACTATCTTCCATCCTGATCCTTACTACCTAGCTGCTATTAGTCTTCGTATGTTAACACCATTGCATACTTGACTATGGCTTGCTTGTTGTAGTTTATCTTCCGCTGCATATCAATTAGGTCATTTCTATTGTTTGTCTTCAAAACTACCACCTTTTGAAGACTTTGATAAAAATCGCCTATTCACCCCCCCTCTAGTCGACAACTAGCACTTTCAACTACCCTCTCATTTGGCTCCGGGGTGGGAACGATCTGCCTTTTGGCAGGAAGCCGATGGGTTATGTCCGCGGCCAAGTACCGAGCTTCCCGGAGCTCCTTGATGTTCTCCTTTTTGACAGAGGAAGCCATCCACTTGCCTTGCGCTCCATATTCGGACATGGTTGAGGTGTTTGGTGGCAATGGAAAATATTGGAACTTGGGTGCTAGAGCTCGAATTTCAGAAGGGTTGAGGAGGAAGAAGGTGTGGGGTGAAAAGACGGATCCTTATCTCCTTATATGGGCAGTAGATGTCAAGCGCCCCCTCATATGCCTTAAATCTCGCCTATTCCCAAGGGTTCGTGCGAACGACACGGTTGGATTACCCAAACCCAAATTGATGAAAATCTCGTGATAAGGGGACACGACCTCTGCTTTGACAAGGCGTGTCAATAACCATACCTCGAAATGGGGGTTGTAAAATGGTTCAAAATATTAATTGGTCCATGACATAACGCCTCGCCAAAAAAATTGCCTATGGATGTTGCTCACCTAGTTTTGAGTATTTTTGCCATTACAGCCCAGGGCTGTGATTATTAAACAAGGCCGGATACAGCGCTTGTGTGCGGAAGACTGCTTTGGAGTATTCGGAGATGGAACCCGCCTTGCAATGCTGAAGACAAACTAGGCGCCGGATACCTCATCATGGAAGCTCGGTTCAGGGGCTAATGAGGAAGTCCAGGATTAAGGGGTCCTCGAGCATCCGGGCTATGTAATATGGGCCGGACTAATGGGCCGTGAAGATATGAGATCGAAGATTTTCGTCCATGTCCGGATGGGACTCTCCTTTGCGTTAATGGCAAGCTTGGCATTCGGATCATGTATTCCTTTCTGTGTAAACCGACCTTGTGCAACCCTAGGTCCCTCCGGTGTCTATATAAACCGGAGGGTTTAGTCCGTAGAGGTAGAATCATAACCATACAGGCTAGACTTCTAGGGTTTAGTCATTACGATCTCGTGGTAGATCAACTCTTGTAACCCATATACTCATCAAAGTCAATCAAGCAGGAAGTAGGGTATTACCTCCATCAAGAGGGCTCGAACCTGGGTAAAACATCGTGTCCCTGCCTCCGGTTACCTTCGATCCTCAGACGCACAGTTTGGTACCCCCTACCCGAGAACTGTCGGTTTTGACACCGATACTACTTTCTCAACTAGTAGTGCGATGTACTGTACTTCTAGTATAGTGCAGCAGTTTTGAACTCTTGAATCTCAGGGCCAAGGAGCTATAGTTGGAACTGGAGGGTACTACTGTTCTCTAGAACCATCGATGTACTATCAATGTAGGGAAAGTACACATGTGTAGTGGGTACTCTTGGTGCTCTATTCAACCGCGTAGCTGGCCTACTTAGCCGCTCCTCTCACGCACACACTAGCAGCCTGTTTATCAGCGACGGTTACTACGAGGGCAGAACATTTGAGTTATTTGATATAGCGAGACTAGGCTTTTCGCTTCCATTTGTGGAGGTGTAATGGATCTCGTCGAACTTTGTTAGTAGTTCCTTCTTTATGAATGAGATGAGGTAAAGCTTCTGCCTCCGTTTAAAAAAAACACATCAAGAGGAATTTCTTTCATACAGCAGATAATGGAGTGAAGTCCATGCATGCAACGCCACAAGCTACAGAGTAGTAGAGTACCAGTAGCAATTTACGTACAGAGCCATATTGCACAGTTCCCAATGCCGCTCCAGGCTTTTCCGGCTCCTCGGGCTTAATTGGGAGGTGCTAGTTTAAATATGCTACTAGCTAATGAGGAAGCTGCAAGCAAGGTGCGGCTTGGGCGAGCACACGAGCCATGAGATGATGGGAAGGAAAACCCGTTCACGTGGGTATGCTATCCAGTGCACCCAGATTGTGGTGCCGCACGTCCGTTCGACTTCAAAACTCGAACTACCAGTGTACAAATTGGCTCACAGTGAAGCTACTATTTAAAAAAAGGCCGCCGCGTGTTCGACCGGGAGCGAACCCACAAAACGAGGTATACACTCCCGCGACCACTAGTAGTACTCGTTGGAGTACAACGCAACCTAGAATCGCCTTTGTCGCTAGTAGTACATTATTCCTTACAAGAAACCACTAATAATGCCAAGAAACCACTAATAATGCCAAGAGACTACTACCACTTGCATACGTGGCAGACTTAAGATAAGATTACCTTATCGACCATTGTACATGACCTTACCAACCAGCCGTACGAAGAAACGACTACTCTACAAAGTGTTGTTATAGGCACGTTTCAACCCATGTCGCCCCTTAAGTTAACGCCTTCTATTCGACCAACAAGTTAGGCGTTATGACTTGTGGGAGCTACATGTCAGTCTGCACAAATATCCCTGATGACCTCCTACCTCTGGCCCGTCCACCTAGTCATCCTCGGCCATGGGAGGCAGCTACCGCCGTTGGCAGAAGGCGACATCAAAACCGCCAGCAGTGCGGAGCCCATCTTGCGGCAGCTCGAATGCCAGCTCCGTCTAGCTCTCGCAGCCGCTAGCTAGCCAAGATAGCTCCATCCACCTGCTTTGTCTGCAAGGTTTGCTAGCTAGATTGGCACGGCGACGCAACGGCTTGCTCCCGCACGCCGCGCTAAGGCCAGCCATCTGGCTCGAGCGAAGGCCAGTGTGGCAGCTTGCTCGCTCGTTAGTCACGCTCGGGCTAGCCTGCCAACCCATGTGGAGGCCAGCGTAGCGTCTGGCCCGTCCGGCGGAGCAGCGACCAACTCGCTCATCACCGGCGTCACCGACGAACACGCATTAGTACTGTTTGAAGTAATGTTCAGGAAAAATAATGATTTGAGGGGGAATAACAGGATAGAAGTTCAGATGTGGGTCCCTCGTGTCAACGGTCAAACAAAATGTGTTGGTTTAAGCTGCCTCGTCAGCACGGACGTGTGGGCCAACCCTATCATAAACGGGTTTAAACGAGCCTAATCGGCACTAGGTAGTAGTTTTTGGCGTGGATTAAGAAATTTTGGGTATGTTTTTGTTATTTTTTGTACAATAGTTTCTTCCTAGGGCTGGCTGAAAGTGGTAGTATTTTGTTAAATACTCTACATATTGTAAGTAGGAGTGAAAGTTAAGCTTTGGAAGACAATAAGCAAGTCTAGTTACATAGTGCATATGTGTACATGATTGAAAGTAAATATCAACCATGAGTGACTAATATCTTGATGGAAAACTCGAAACTATGGAAATACTAGGATTTTTTCCATGGTTGGAAATACTAGCAATGTTCATGTGCGTTGCAACGGACCATAATTAGAATAATACTTATTCACAAACTTGATACAAAACACTCTAATTTTGATATACATATATTACTAGAGATATATTATGTTTCAATCAGAATATATTCCTTGGGCTGTTTTGGTGAGGTGAGGGAGGGATGTGGTTGGTTTTAAGATACTAATTATGGGGTTTTCTGCAAATTGGTAGAGAAGTGTGATGTTGATGAGAAAAGGTAACAACTTACCTCACAGTCGTTAGATGTAGATCTAATGGTTAGAAATGACGGATGGCAGACTGAAAGTGCTAGTATTAGACTAGAGGGGGGGTGAATAGGCGATTTTTATGGAAGTCTTCAAAACAGGGGTGTTTCAAAGACAAACAAAGGAAATGTGTCCTATTGATATGCAGCGGAAGGTATACTACACTAGAGAAGCCATAGTCAAACAAGCAATGTAATGAAAGCACGAAGACTATGAGCAGCTAGGTAGTATGGATCAGGATGGAAGATAGTATGAAGCCAAATAGACAATAGTCTTCACACAGTGAAGTCAAACAGATCAGGCAAGCATGCAAAGACTTCATGAAGACAAACTGCAGTAAGGTGAGAGAGGTAGGATAGAACCAGTTGCTCGGAGAGGACAAGGGACTTGATGGACCAGTTCCAATTGTTGTGACAACTGTACGTCTGGTTAGGGAGGCTAAGATTTAACTCAGAAGACTGTGTCTTCACCTTATTCCCCTTGAGCTAAGAACACTTAGTCCTCGCCCAATCACTCTGGTAAGTCTTCAAGGGAGACTTCCAAACCTTCATAGACTTTGTTCACCGGCAATCCACAATGACTCTTGGATGCTCAGAATGCGACGCCTAACCGGCTGGAGGATTCACAGTCCTCAAGTGTAATAAGTCTTCAGATCACGCGGACAGAAAGACTTCAATGATTCCTAACACTCTTTGGCTCTGGGTGTTTTGGGCTTTGTCCTCGCAAGGATTCTCTCTCAAAGGCTTCGGAGGTGGGTTGCTCTCCAACAACAAAAGCCGTGCACAAACTCTAAGCAGCCACCAATTTATGGTGTAGGGGGTGGGCTATTTATAGACAGGAGGCAACCCGACCTGATATGTCCAAAATGACCCTGGGTCAGTAAGGAACTGACACGTGTCCACCAGTCAGATTTCAAACACATGCAACAGCTTAACTTGGGCTACAAGCCAAGCTGACTCATCCAGCTCTGGATAAGATTTGCTCTCATTGTCTTCGCTCGAAGACATAGGATTTGGTTGAGCATCACATGAGTCATTCTGACTTTGTTCACTGGGACCCCACTTAACAGTACGATGGTTCCTATGACTCAACAAAGAAGAAAAGGAAACTACAAAACAACTATGTCTTCGCACTCCATAGTCTTCACGCGATGTCTTCTCTTGTCATAGTCTTCAATGTGAATGTCTTCACAGACCACCATTGTATTAAATGTCTTCACACATTTTTAGGGGTCATGTCGGTGTACAAAAGTAGGGGCCCAGCTTTTGACCCCTTTACTTGTGCATGGGCAGTCAGAGCCACCTGCCGCGACCACATAAGAGTAAGGCAAGAGAGGGAAGCCGGAGAAAAGCCAAAGCCGCAGGAACAAGCGAAGCAAACAACAAAGGACCAAGACCACAAAGGTCGCACGGGCAATACAGGTTGCCCCGGCAAGGACCCTAGCCGAGGGCAGCCTCAGTAGCCCCGGCAAGATCCTTGCCGGGGGCAGCTCGTCCATGCTAGCTGTCGGGGGTTGGGTGCGACATATGCCAAAGGATGGCTTATCATGGTGGGAGCGAGTAGAACGTCGCCGGTGCCAGGAAACGGGATTAGGCGGAGGCATGCACGCCGGCGAATCTTACCCAGCTTCGGGGCTCTCCGGGGAGATAACACCCCTACTGCTGCTCTGCGGGATCTCCGCATGATCACTAAGGCGTAGTGACTACAAGGTTGCTCCTAGAGCTATATTCTGGAGGTGGAAGGAGGCAAGGCTAGCCTTCTTCTTCCTATATGATCTGGTCTAAGGCTAATGGATGCCAACCCTTTGCATGGGTGCCCCGGGGGGTTTATATAGGCCTACCCCCCGGGGGTACAATGGTAATCCGGCTGGGCGCAGGTCCCAGCCGTCTGTCTCACAGGCCGCCGTCATCTCTGCCGACTGATGGGGCCCGCCGACTTGCGGGCCCCGCCGGCGAGTCCGGCACTGTAGCCGTGCTTCTAGTGACGCAGGCTTGGTCATTGGGTCGTGGCAACAGTGCTGCCGTCTATCGGGCGATCACTGTCGTTACTCCCCATCTTGTCTGGTTAATGGCGTGTGGGACCCGTGGGAGAGGCTGGCCGACTCCAGGGAGCCGACTCCCACGGGGCCGCCTTCGGGGCGTATCCGCCGTCTTCTATGCTCTCACTGACTGGCGGGTCCGCCGTCTCCGAGCCGTATAGGCAGGCCATCATGGCCACAGTGTGCCACGCACTGTGGCTGAGGTCAGGTCTGACATGGCTACAGTGCCGGGCCACGCCGGAGATCTCCGGCAGTACGGCACACTGTAGCCATGCCGGCTCCTCGCAAGCAGGAGGTGACGGCCACGCCGTGGTCGTACCCGCCCCGTCTATTGCAATGAGAGTAGAGTCATGGGCCGACTTTCCATAGCCGGCTCCTCCAGAAGTCGCCGGCCATGAGTCGGCCCATCTGGGAGTCATCATCTGAGACTCGGCTCATTTGGGATTCGTCATCTGAGACTCGGCCCATCTGGGACTCGTCATCTGAGACTCGGCCCATCTGGGAGTCGTCATCTGAGACTCGGCCCATCTGGGAGTCGTCATCTGAGACTCGGCCCATCTGGGAGTCGTCATCTGAGACTCGCCCATCTGGGAGTCGTCATCTGAGACTCGTCCCTTCTGGGAGTCGTCATCTGAGACTCGGCTTTGAGGGGCAAGGCC
>NC_041387.1:49045853-49057522 GCF_002162155.2 Triticum dicoccoides
AGGTGACGGCCACGCCGTGGTCGTACCCGCCCCGTCTATTGCAATGAGAGTAGAGTCATGGGCCGACTTTCCATAGCCGGCTCCTCCAGAAGTCGCCGGCCATGAGTCGGCCCATCTGGGAGTCATCATCTGAGACTCGGCTCATTTGGGATTCGTCATCTGAGACTCGGCCCATCTGGGAGTCGTCATCTGAGACTCGGCCCATCTGGGAGTCGTCATCTGAGACTCGGCCCATCTGGGAGTCGTCATCTGAGACTCGCCCATCTGGGAGTCGTCATCTGAGACTCGTCCCTTCTGGGAGTCGTCATCTGAGACTCGGCTTTGAGGGGCAAGGCCTGCCCTGATGTCTTGAAAGGTTCTAGGGCTCGGGTCAGCCTACTCGTGGCCCATTACTCCGACACTAGCTGAGCGAGGCACCTTCGAGCCCACCAATACTGAGCAGCCACGTTGGGGCAGGGTTCGGGAGGCACCCCAGTGGTGGCATGCAGATCTTTGTGAAGACAAAGAGCAATCAAGATCAAGAGAGGATAGGAAGGCAACCATCCTCACCAAATAAACCCACAGGGCTCCCCGACAAGGTCCTTGCCGGGTCACCCGGCAAGACCATCGCCAAGCGCCCCGGCAAGGCCACTGCCAGGCCCACACCAGCCAAGTTCCTACCACCGTTCATACGCGGCCGCCGACCCAACCAGCTGGGCAGGCGCCTGCGTGGCAGCATGCAAACCTTCGTGGAGGCTCCACCACCGCGCCACCTCAGCTTCCTGCCTGCCTACATGGCGCTGCATGCGTTGTTGGCCGGGGCGCGTGTCGAAGCTAGGAGAGGTGGCGACAGACGGGACGGGCCTCACCCCCGTCCCCCAATAAAGTGGAGGACACCTAAGCCTCGCATTTAATGCGTCTTGTCCTGTAATACTAGCGATAACCTCACAATGCTATAGCGCTTTCCACCTCCTGTGTGCTACTGTGGCAGCCCCTTTCACCTATAAAAGGAGGCCCATGGCATACTGAGAGGGGATTTGGCTCTTTGGAACCTGGCAGCACCCAGAGCTAGTTCGAGAGCTCAAGAACACTAATACAACAACCAAAGAAGGATCGTAGGGTTTTACGCATCTTTGCGGCCCGAACCTGGGTAAATCCCCTTTGTGCTATCCACTAGTCCCGCTCTTCTCACGATTCCGCGCCCCGCAACCGCAGAAGGGATCCCAGTGATCCCATAGGTGTCATTTCCCACCGATAGGTCATCTCTGGTAGGTAAACCGAATCAATATGGGACTACTACCTGTGTTATCCTGCAATTCTCACAAATACATTAGTCCCTCAACCAAGTTTGTCGTCAATACTTCAAAACCAACTAGGGGTGGCACTAGATGCACTTACAATCTCCCCCTTTTTGGTGATTGATGACAAACCGGTTGAAGTTTTCAACGGGGATAAGAGCATGTGAAAGTTTTAGTGTTGTGAGTATTGTCTTCATACATAAGACGAGGCCCCCCCTGAAGATGTGCATATAGATGACTTGCGTTTGAATGCAAATGCACATGGTAGGTTTTGCTTTATGGAGGCCATCATCAAAGTGTGAAGACAATGCATTATGCATATTAGCAAGTAAGGAAGATAATGATATGCATAATGGAAAATGGACGTGTGCAGAATGACTTCATGCGGGATTTATCATTGCATCATAGAATAGCAGATAAAGTAGCAGACGACCATCAAGTTTAAGTGCTACAACTCAGAGAACCAAATGTATCAAAAGACGAGAGTTGTAATACTTGACAAAAAATAATGCAGCCACCCATAAGGACCCATTTGAAGACTATCAACTCATATGCTTCTCCCCCTTTTGTCAGTAATGACCAAAAAGGTTTGAAGACATAGAGCATCTACTCATTCCCAGATGGAGCAGATGGTGGAGCAGGGTCGTTGCTGGAGTTTGGTGGTGCAGATGGGCCTGGTGCAGAGTCGATACGTAGTGCAGTCACAGTGGGTGAAGTGGCGTCTTCTTCTTCATCGACGACATTGGCAACAACAGTTGCAGCCGAAGATGAATACTCAGAGTCTTCAAGAGAGGGAGTATGATGCCGGCTTGCATTAGGTGGGGGCCTGGAGTCAAACTTGAAGCTTTCGGTGAAGCCATCTGCTTGAAGATCATCTTCAGAACATAGCAGAGTGAGGCTCTTCCAGGACCGCCTTGCATTTTCATGGGCAACAAAAGAGTTCTTGGTAGCCAGATTGCGAATGCGATTGACATCCACCAAGAGACTATGCATTTGACGCTTCAGCCAGTCATGGTGCTTGTCCTACTTCCGATGTAAGGCCACAAGCAGTTCACGATCATTGAGGACACGAGAACGCTTCCGAGGCCTTTGAGCAACTGTTCTGACAGTGGCTTCGGTATTAGCACGGTGTGGCAGATGCACATTGCCAGCAAGCGGATAGGCAGGAACATCAGCATTCAGAACATGAACTCCTTCGATGGGCTGTGTGAAGCTTTGATGATCAGCATTGTGAAGATATATTGGCTCCTTGACAGGCTCAGGGTAGATGGCTTCAACAGATAGATCAACCTCAGGCAAGAAAACCAGATGGTTACGTGCAGAAGGTTGATAGTTGACAAATGAATGAAGCTTGATTAGGCGCATCGCCCATGGAGTGTAAAACTTCAAGCCAAAAATATCAATCCCAGATGCAGCAAGTTGTCTGATGAAGAAATCCTGGGAGTTGAACTTGATGCCATTGACAATATAGAAAACCAAAGTCTTCATGGCACCTTAAAGTTTGGCTTTAGAAGAATGTCCCTTGATGGGCCAGAGAGTACGCCTCAGGATATGATAAACTGTGCGGGGCAAGTACCCGAGGTCCTGGACAAAGAATTCCTTTGGATATTATGCATCACGAGGCAATGGCTTCATCATGCTGAGCATCTGACTCATATTGGGTTCAGGCCGCTGAAAAATGCTCTGCAGTCCTTCTGTGTGGCGCTGACAACCAGGCTCGTACAATTCACCTAGAGTGGGCAGGGAGGTGAGATCAATGATGTCCTGAGCTTTGGCTTCATGGTGCACATCACCTGTCATCCACTCAAGGATCCATGTCTTCGGATCCCTATTGTATCCATGAATGTGAAGAGTAGCATAGAACTGCAGCAGTAGCTCTTCATTCCACTGCTCTTTGGCTGTGAAGAGTTCCAGAAGACCAGCATCACGGAAGCAATCTAGAGCTTCTTCAAGACATGGGAGCCCAGCCATAGCTTCACAATCAAGGCGCATGTGAGGGAAGATTATCTCTTGGTTATAGAGAACACAAGAGTAGTAGCTGCACTATTGGTGGCTCCAGAAGCGATTAGAGGAGATCCTTGGCTTCGAGTAGGGATTCTTGTCACTATCAAAGAAGGTGTTGTGGGCTCTGAAGCTATTGACACTGAAGGATCCTGGGGCTGTTGCAGCACCTGGCAGTCTTGGCAGTCTCGACATAGGCTTTTGTACTTGTGGTCGTTGCTGCACATGATAATCATATTGGGGCCCTGGACTAGTGGGAGGAACCAAAATGGGCCAACGAACAGTGACCAACTCCATATCACAGTTGTAAGCAGTTTCCATAGTGTGAGGCCTTGGGGGTGGAACTGCACCGTCAGTGGGGACCGGCATGACAGAAGCTTCAGGGTTTACATTGGCTTCAGGCACAACATTGACTTCAGGCTCCACATGATCTTCAGCCAAGACAGGGTCATTGGTTTCAGCAGTGTTTGTGGTAGCCTAATTGTTCTCAACCTCCATATGGTCAACGTCCGGAGGGTCTTGCACGATCACATTCTCCTCGAGAATGACTTGATCAAGGGCAGGGGTGTAGCAACTCTCTCTCTTCTATTCTTTCTTCTTCATCGGCTGATGCAGCCGGAATGTCTTCAGCAATATTGGCTTCAGACACAGGAACCGTCGCAGAAGGAGTCTCTTCAGGGAACACTTGACGTGCCACTGAGCTGGATTGTTGTGAATCTTCTTCTGGGATGGTGGATGGAGACCGATGGCCTGAGGACTTTGCGAAGCCGTTGGAACACGAGTGACGCCTTTGGCGATGGTGAGGTCTCCATGTAGTTGTCGTCATTCACCACGGTGACTTGCGCTGCTGGAGTACGGGGTGTTGCATCTCGAACAGGGGTTTCTTCTTGCGGGCGATCGTCCCGTGAATCATCCTGAGCAATTGGCATCAATGGACGACCAATGTTGATGTATTCGCTGTTTGTTGGAGTAGGCGATGATAACAACTAATGTTCTATCTTAGGAAGGACTTCATCATCAACAACATTGTCTTCATGACCAATGTCTTCAGCTGCGTTGGGGTCAACAGCTGGAACTTGCTCTTCTTCGTGAGCTTCTATGGAAGCAGGCTGGTGAAGTACAACTCGATGTTCTTGGTTTGCGGCAGCAGGGGGAGCAACAAAGATGGGTTCAACAAATAGAGGCTGAGAGGCTGCAGCATGCTCTTTCTTTCAAGACTTAGTTTCCTTAGTCTTCAGCTTCTTTTTGGAAGGATCATCGTCAGATGCGTCCTTGTGCTTGCGCTTCTTGGCTTTAGCTTTAGCAGCTCTTGTCTTCTTCAGTTCAGAAGCTGCTAAGGGGACCTTAGGCTTCGAGCCTGTCATACTAGCAGGGAAGACAATGCGAGGTTCTTCCCGCCTTGGTGCAGTGTGGGTCTCAGCAGTCGTCTTCTTCTTGGCAGCCATCCTGGGGTCAATGCCAGGATGGACAAGAGCTTTACACTTCTCTGCTTCATTATGGGCTTGAACACATTTCTCAGCCATATACTTCATGCGCTGCCTCGAGCCTTTAGCTTTGGTGCGTTTCTTGTGGAACTCCTCCTTGAGGTCATGCAACATCTTCTTGAAGATTTAAACATCAGCCACACTGAGCTTGTCCATGTTCTTCTTGAAATGAGCCTTCTTATAGTCAATCTTGTTCTTCAGCTGGACAATCTTCTGAGCCAAGGCCAAGTCACCAGCAATGGCTCCATGGAAAGTGACACTGATGTCCACTGGGAGCTGAAGATCATCAATAATGATGTCCTGGTTGTCAAACCACTCATCAATGAAGTTATTGAGAATATGGACATCAAAGAGCGGTAGATCATTGAAGATTTCAACTTCTTGCTTGCTTTTGACAAGCATTTCTAGAGCATCATCACCAAGATCGTCATCACTAGATAGATCAATAGCTTCATCTTCATTGTGTAGTACAGCAAACAGAGCAGGGGTTGCTCAGTGGCCTTCTTGGGCATTAGCTTCGTGGTCTTCTTTGACACGCGAGATAAATCTTCAGACTGTACACTGGATTCAGGTGGTGTAGTCTTCAGAGTCTTCCTAGTTGAAGCTTTTGGTGAAGAAGATGGCTTGGCAACTTTTATCTTCTTCATCTTTTTCTCCTTTGGAGGTGCGGGAGCATCTTCAGAATCAGCTTCACCATCAGATTGATCCACAGATGCTCTTTGAGCAGCAATGTGAGACAGAATCCCATTAAAATTGCAAAAGGGGCCAATTCTGTTTTCATTGGCTTCACGTGTCCCATCAGATCTTGGAGAGGAGGGACAATGGTTGAAGTTGAGGCCGAACAACTTGTGGTTCTTGGCAGCTGAATCTTTTGCAAACAGATAGTTTCGCTTGAAAAGATCGTCTTCTCGACACCATAGCAGAGAAGATGGGTCGGCATTTTTAGGCTGCGGTCCTCTGACCATGCAAGGATAGAGTTCCTGCGCAATAGCTTCATCCTTTGTATTTGGCACTAGGTCGTGATACAGATAATCTCCCCACGGTCTCTTGATGTCATTCTTTTCAGCATACTCGGGCGTGACAAACCTGTATTTGAACCACTCCTCTGCCCAATATCTTCGGATCCACTGAATCCCGTTCTTGCGTTGGTTGTAGCTTTCATCAGGGTCTGACTTGTATTGTTCATACAAGGAAGGAGGCAGATCAAGAGCTGTGTTGCCTCGGTGTTGCCTGCCACCCTTCCGAGCAGACTTCTCTGAAGCCATAATATTTAAGCTGATTGGCTTCAGCATAGTGAATGGCTTCCGTCTGATTGACTTCAGACAAGAACTGGCTTCAGGAGATTCAATGTGATGCTGTAAGTATTCTGCAAATGAATGCAGACTGTGAGAACCCAGGGATTCTCCCATGAACTTGTACCTGTGACAGCATTAGAGATGCGAGGGAAGGGGAAGAGGTAATATGCGTTATTAGAAGATTTTGAAGATAAATCAGTGTTGAAGACATTGACCTCATAGTGCGAAGACATTCACTTATTTGGAGAGAGTTGGTTCTAGATTTATACGAATCCATGAATAAGTACAAGTGAGGAATCTAACTAGTTATGAAGCATAAGTGAATATACTAAGCATGGTATGAGATGCAGAAGAGAACAAATCCAGATTTGTAAGTTTAGAAACAACTTTTGGAAAAAGTGGTTGGATTTGACAGATCTAAAAAGGTAGCAAAAAGTGAGATTTATTTACCCTTGACGTACTGCTAGACGGATGGGAAGAGAAGCCAAGCAGTTCGATCTCCCGCGCCCTAACTTGGCGGAGGAAGACACCTACGGCGGCGGCGGAGAGGACAAGGTCCGCGACCGGCGTGAGGATGGCGACGAAGAGGTTGCGGCAGCTAAGCGCTTCTTCTCGGGCGCTGACATGAGCTAGCGGAGGCGCTAGGGTTTGTCGGAGGTGGCGAGGTGGCAGAACAGATAATGACCACGCGTGTTAGAATTTATAAGGAAGAGGAGGGCGGCGTAGCGCAATTACGCAGGTGCCCCTGGCGGTTCACATCTAAAGGCCACGTGGCATGCATGCAACTCATTAGAGTTGTTCATGTTCCCACGCACGCCTGGATTGTCGGGTGGTCGTTCCAGCTTCTCCAGTTTTCAGGCAATAAGGAAGCAGCATTAAAATAGATTAAATGTTTGTCAGATTGTCCTGTGCTGACAAGGACTCAGAGAAGACAATCAACAGGTTTCAATAGAATGCATATGATTTAGAGAGATAGAGTTGAGGTAGAAGCATGGAATAGGTTAGGGTCCGATCACATTCACTTAGATCAAAAGATTCAAGAGTGAAGACATAGCTATAAGTGAATGCTGTAACTACACCCGGTAGTAGGATACATTTTCCCTATATATATATATATATACATCTGGGCTATTCTGTTACGCGTAACAGAATATTATTTTGTTACCCTTTTTGAACTGACGTTTTCAGGTGGTTGTACTGATGTTTTCGAAGCGGTTGAACTGATGCTTTTAGTTGTGTTTAACAGACCGTCTTCTTTAGTTCAAAAACTTTTTGTAATTTTTTTTTGAAACGGGGCGTGTAATATATCGTTGGAAAGCTCTTGACAACCATATTTCAAGTATATTGAACGTTTTTGCAAAATCATTATGGTTTAAGAGCAGTTTTGAAAAAATCATTTTTTTCAAAACCGAAAACGCGAATCGTATTTTGGACTCAATTTTCAAACCGTTTGTCGGAATAGAGCAAATAAGATGGCGTTGGAAAGCTGGTGAAAATCTGCATCTTCCATATATGTATTATTTTTTCTAATTCTATATGATTTAAAAGTAATTTGAAAAACGGTAAAATTCTGGGCGAAACGTATTTGGACGATTTTTTACAAACGGTTTGTCGGATTGACACAAGTGATACGGTGTTGGAAAGCTATGGAAAATGCGCAACTTTTTTGTATAGAAATGTTTTTCTAATTCTATACAGTTTAAAAACGAATTCAAATACGGTCAAATTTGATTTTGAACGCGATTTTTTTAAAAGTTTGTCGAAATATGGCAAATAATATACCGTTGGATAGCTATCGAAAATGCGAAACTTAGTTATGTTGAACATTTTCTCTACTTCGCAACCGTTTAAGAGTAATTTAGAATATGACATGACGGATCTTGTTGTTTTCTTGTCTGAAAAACAGAGTAGTTGTACTAATATATGTGTATGTTTGTACTGAGCTATTTTTTGTAGAGTAATTTTGAATGGTTCTGAAAAAGGGTACTTGTACTGATACTTGCATGGGTTTGTACTAAGCGTGTTTTTACTAACTAGACTTTGCTCTGTTTTTTGGGTAATATTTTTCTCATAAGTTTTCAACGGTTTACTGTATCGTCCCCCCTGTACTTGTATGGTTTGTATCATCGAACTGAATTATATTTTATTCAAAAAGAGAATGTGTTTGTTTTGTTTCTTTTTTTTAACTCGATATTTTTTGACAACGTTGTTCTGAACTTCTCTCATTTTACGACTTGTACTGAGGTACTTACTAAGCAGGATTTTCATGGGGTTTGTTTTTTTTCTTGAATTTTACAATTTGAATTTCTGTCATTTCTTTTATTCCGAACGGACCATCGTTTTTAAATCGTACTGAGGTACTTACTACGCCCGAACTGGGGTGGCTGTCGCGTGTCTCAGCGTGTTTTTTAACAAGAACAAGCAATCAAGTTTTTCAACGAATTTGAGAGAGAAGAAAGAAAGAGATCCACGTGAGGTTGTAGCGAAGAGGGCGGCTCCCGCATCATCAGTCCGCCAGTGCAAGATGAGGAATAGCAGCATGTCACAAAGAGGGCGGTTGTCTGCCTCGACATCGTAGTACTGAGGGACGCGTCCCTGTCGAACTGCTAGAGATGGTGCCACCCAGCGGTGAGCAGAACCTCCCCACAAACCACGGCATATTTTAAGTTTTTATTCCGAATGGACCACCGTTTTTAACTCGTACTGATCAATATTTTTAATTCAAACCATTTTTCCTTTCATCATCTCACAGAAATTGTGTTCCACACATACAATACATGTACATAAATCATATTATCCATAGCACAAAAATCATCGACCTATTCCTGTAGAGAACTTTCAAGCACCCACATGAATACATGTACTTCCTGTACCATCTGTTTTGAACTTTGAAAGAAGCTATAAAATCTGTTTCCCAAATGTGTACAGAATTTTAAGTTTCCAAGCATATACCGCTTGTTCCTTTTTGTTGATGGGCACCTGCCCCTACTCCTGTGGACTGACAGTGCCACGAAGTGGAGCTGAAGGAGAGGGGATCATGAGCGGCGGCTGGGTGCACCGGGATTTGGCCGCTTTAGGGGATCCCAGCTACCACCAAGTCATCCTCGAGGAGCTTGTAGAGGCAGGGAAGTTGGTCAACGGCCATCTGGTGTAAGTTTGGACTACCAGGTGCACCGGGATTTGGCCGCTTTAGAGAAATAAGAAGTCTGAACAAACATAAATTATATAAGTTACAAAAAGCACATATGATTTTAGATTCAAAAATCACTTCCACGTCTACCAGCTGGACAGATGTTTGCTTTCTTCTACTTCCATGGCCATGCACAAGTTCATACAACTGTTGAGAAAAAGCTCTGTCCCATGAAGCTAAGAACAAAATTAAAGTTGAACAATACCTTTAGGTTCAGCATAGTGGAGGGAGGGAAAGGATGTAGCCTCTTGAGCTGCGGCGTCGAACGGCTTGGCGCTGTCTTGTTGAACGGCCTGGGTTGGTGGTAGTGAACGGCGGGGGGCGATGCAGCGACGGAGCCCCACTGGCGGGAGGTAGCATGGTGAGCTGAAGGCTCCATTTATGCAGGGCGAGCACCGGTCATGCACTGTACTATTTAGAAATGTGTACCTGTACTTCTCAAAGTAATGGAATAGGGGTACTTCCTCATGTAACTTTTTTAATTCAAGTATGACGCACACATCGGTATTTTAAGCACTATGATTTGTAGCCCTCACAAAAGAAAGCATGAGAATTATTCAACAAAACACAGAAAAGTGAATAACATTTTTTATTTAGCAAGTGATATGTAACTACAGTGCAAAGCTGCCAAGCAAATGCACAATACTGTTGACTAACACGTGAAGTTTATGTGCACGTGCCTTGTAGTGTATGGTTGTACTGACACACTCAGCATTAGGGAATTTCCAATTCACACAAGATCAAACTGCACCAGTTCCTGATGCGAAGGCCGGCTGCCTGGCTCGTCGTTGTTGAACTGAACCCTGCGCCCCTGTCGAACTGCTGAAACATTTTGGTATGGGTTAGATACAGTTCCAAACTAGTACCTAAAAATCCCATCCCCAAATACGCATGTAAAGCTTCAGAGTTGGAAGTAATCTAAACAGAGCCATCTCAAAACATTGAACTTATACATACATGCAGGAACGAAACAGGTGCATGCAATTTTTATAACAATAGAACTTGTAGTAAACTATTCTATAACAAAAACTAAACTATTTTTTTGTAACGATACATGGACTCCGGGGGCATCAATACATGTACTTCTGTGGACTCATTGGTGCACTCGCAACATACCTGAACTTGCTGTGGACTGGTAGTCGAACTTGTTACTCATCCACACTAGCACCCGCGGCAAAAGCCGTGTTGGCACACGGCGAGGATGTCGCTCTACTGCTCTGCTTGCAGTCCTGGTTGAGGATCCCATATACAAACTGCAGTGACAAATTATGAGCCACATAGTGAAGAAAACAATAGCAGCAGAGGGTGCCCACTGGGACTACACGCGGTTTTTGAGCGACGGGCCGTACAACTACTTCCAACAAAGTTTAATTAGCAAGCTACCAATTCCACAAGCAAGTAGTACTCTCCAGCCAAAGGATCAGCTAGTATATTTACCCATGCGTGTATGAGCACTAGCAAGAACACACGGTTGTGACCGGTTACCCGACGACGGAGTCGCTCGTCAAAATATAGTGGTGTGCACACAGACAGCTTCCCTGGTACAAATAGGGAATTGACATCGTTGACCTATTTTGCTAAATGAACAAAGAACTTGCTATGGTTTATATTTTTAACTTGCCTGGAATTAATACTTGAAGTCCAGCCCCAGTACAAGTATAATGCCGACAATCTTTAAGCAAAAAAATCTACAGAGTTTACAAACAAAGAGGTTAAAACAGAAGCTGAAACAGCTGAGAAGCTTTGAAGCAAATAACATCAGAGATCTTCTAACTGAAGCACAACAGAGAGAAAATTCATGTATGGCTATCAGACACAACTTCTATATGTAGGACTAGAAGGGTCTAAAGAATCGACTACATTTTCAATCATGTCGATATTCATCAGTCATTTTCACTGGTTTCAACCTGCAGCAAATATGGTCCAGAATCCAGATCGAATGATGCCCAAAAAGTACCTGTAGAGCATGCAAACAACACACAAAAAACACTAACTGTAATGCAGCAACCATTTTTTGAATCCTATTGAACTAAAAGGGGAGATCCTTTTTTTCACGTGCGGGATGAATTGAAAAAGCACACTATGTTGATCTGAAGAACCACGAGATGTCGAACTGAACATACACAAGAAAAGGACCGGCAGTAGACCTCGAACTAAAAACGAAACTGAAACATGTGTGCGTTGATGTAGTGGCTCTAGGTGCTCGGCCGTCAGTAGGTAGAGAACGGTGGGTCTTCTTCTTCGTGGGGTGTGCAGCCAGGAGGGAGGTGGCTGGAGGCGGGATGATGGCGGGGGGAGGTGGCTGAAGGCGAGATGGTGGTGGAGGGAGGTGGCCGGAGGCGGGATGGTGGCGGAGGGAGGTGGCCGGAGGCGGGATGGTGCCGAGGGAGGTGGCCGGAGGCACGACAGCGGTGGAGGGAGG
>NC_041387.1:49057779-49062809 GCF_002162155.2 Triticum dicoccoides
CAGAGGCGCGGCAGTGGTAGAGGAAGGTGGCCAGAGGGGCGGCAGCGGTGGAGGGAAGTGGCCGGAGGAGCGGCGCTGGTGGAGGGAGGAGGCTGGAGGCGCGACGCTGGTGGAGGAAGGAGGTCGGAGGCGCGGCGCTGGTAGAGGGATGCCGGAGGCGCGACGGCTGGGGGAAGGTGGCCGGAGGCGCGACGGTGGCCGGGGGAGGTGGTCGGAGGCACGATGGCTGGGAGAGATGTTGGCGGTCGGGGTTGGGTTGACCCGATTCAGATTTGGTGTGAGGGAGAGAAACAGATCATGTCCTATATAGGACCGACTAGTAACAGAATAATATTCTGTTATCGGTAACAGAATAGCCCTGTCCTATGAAGACAAGTCAATGTTAAAGACAATCCAAAAGTGAAGACTTTGCAAATTTAACGCCAAGAGAAACACTTCAATAAGAATTTGGTGGTGGCATTACCCACCGTATAGGAAGTATTAGACCTAGACACATCGCACAATTATCGTGGCGCTCCAAAGTCAAATTCCATATTAATGTATTCACACTCAGAGGGTAAGTCTTCATTAATTGAAGATATATGTTACTTCGTTTGTTGCACATCTAAGTCGTCAACATGCATAAGCGTTAGGACGTGTGTCCATTCACAGGACATTTGAGGATTCTAACATATTTAGCTCACACCGCAATTTGCAGAACCTTTTCTCATCCAAGGGCTTAGTGAAGATATCTGCCAATTGCTCTTCAGTGTTGACATGAATGATATCAATGTCTTCCTTGTTGACATGATCTCTGATAAAGTGACGACGGATCTGAATGTGCATTGTCTTCGAGTCCTGGACTGGATCCTTGGAAAGCTTGATGTCGCTTTCATTGTCACAGAATAGTGCCACATTCTTCATGTTGATGCCATTGTCCTTGAGAGTTTGCTTCATCCATAGAAGCTAAGCACAACATGATCCAACAGCAATGTATTCAGATTCAGCAGTGGAAAGTGACACACAGTTTTGCTTCTTTGAAGACTAACAGACAAGTGATCGACCGAGAAAGTGACATGTTCCTGAAGTGGACTTGCGATCAACCTTGTCACCAGCATAATCAGCATCAGAATAGCCAATCAAATCAAATGTTGATCCCTTCGGATACCATAATCCTATCGTTGGGGTGTAAGCCAAATATCGAAGAATTCGCTTCACGGCTAGGTGATGTGACTCCTTTGATGCCGCTTGGAATCGGGCACACATGCAAACGCTAAACATTATATATGGCCTAGATGTACATAAGTAAAGTAAGGAACCAATCATGGAGCGGTATATCTTTTGATCGAACTCTTTACAATTGTCGGCAGCACCCAAATGAGTTTTGGTTGGCATTGGCATCGTGTATCCTTTGCAGTCTTGCATTCCAAACTTCTTCAAGCAATCTTTGAGGTATTTCTCTTGCGATATGAAGATGCCATTCCTCTACTGACAGATTTGCAGACCAAGGAAGAACTTCAGCTCACCCATCATGGACATCTGATATTGCTCTTGCATCATGTGTCCAAACTCATTGCTGTATCTCTTGTCGGTGCAGCCGAAGATAATGTCATCCACATAGATTTGGCACACAAATAGTTCACCATCGTATGACTTCATGAAGAGCGTTGGATCTAGAGAACCAGGTTTGAAGCCTTTGCTCTTCAGGAAATCTTTGAGCGTGTCATACCAGGCGCGAGGAGCTTCTTTGAGGCCATATAGTGCCTTGTTGAGCTTGTATATCATATCAGGATGTTTTGGATCTTCAAAGCCAGGTGGTTGTGCAACATACACTTCTTCTTCAATCTTGCCATTGAGAAAGGCACTCTTTACATCCTTTTGATATAGAAGGATGTTGTGATGGTTGGCATATGCAAGCAGTATGCGAATGGCTTCAAGTCTAGCCACGGGAGCAAATGTTTCATCAAAGTCAATGCCTTCTATTTGAGTGTAACCTTGTGCAACCAGACGAGCCTTGTTTCTGACAACTTGACCATGTTCATCTTGTTTGTTGCGGTAGATCTATTTGGTGCCAATGATATTATGCTTGCGAGGATCAGGACGCTTGACAAGTTCACAGACGTTATTCAGCTCGAACTGATGAAGCTCTTCTTGCATGGCTTGAATCCATTCAGGTTCCATAATGTCTTCAGCAACTTTCTTGGGTTCAAGTATAGAGACAAATGAAAGTGCCCAAAGAAATTTTCTAGTTGCGTTGCTCTTGAACGAGTGAGTGGACCAGGTGCATTGATGATGTCAATTATCTTCTCAATCTGTACTCCATTAGCAACACGGGGATGCACTGGGTGAAGATTTTGCCCTTGCAGGTCATTGTCTTCAGCTTCAGCATTGACTTCAGGCTGAGCATTGTCTTCAAGTTGACTTGGAGCAACGATGAGTTCATCTTCAGCCTGAGATTCAGTTGGTATGATTTCTCCAGTACCCATGAGCTTGATAGATTCACTAGGAGGCACTTTATCTAGCACATTTGGCAGGTGCTCTCTTTGCGAGCCGTTAGTCTCATCGAACCGCACATCCACAGTTTCAACCACTTTATAGTGAAAGAGGTTGAAGACTCTGTAGGAGTGCGAATCCTTTCCGTATCCAAGCATAAAACCTACATGTGCTTTCGGTGCAAATTTTGAAGTGTGATGTGGATCCTTGATCCAGCACCTAGCACCGAATACTCTAAAGTAACTGACGTTTGGCTTATTACCAGTAAGCAACTCATATGATGTCTTCTTTAGAAGCTTGTGAAGATAAACTTGGTTGATGATGTGGCATGCTGTGTCAATGGCTTCAGGACAAAACTTCCTTGGAGTCTTGTACTCATCTAGCATCGTCCGAGCCATCTCGATGAGGGTTCTGTTCTTGAGCTCCACGATGCCATTCTGCTGAGGTGCGTACGGAGCAGAGAACTCATGAGTGATACTTAGTGTATCAACGTAAGTGTCGAGGCCGGTGTTCTTGAATTCTGTGCCGTTGTCACTTCTGATGTGCTTGATCTTGACGACATAGTTTGTCATGGCACGATTGGCGAAACATCTGAAGACATCCTGCACTTCAGTCTTATAGAGAATTATATGCACCCAGGTATATCTTGAGTAATCATCGACAATAACAAAACCATAGAGGCAAGCAGTGGTAGTAAGAGTAGAATAGTGAGTAGGGCCGAATAAGTCCATGTGAAGCAGCTCGAGGGGTTGAGATGTAGTCATGATAGTCTTCGAGGGATGTTTGGCCCTAGTCATCTTCCCAGCTCCACAGGCACCACACAGATGGTCTTTCTTGAACTTGATGCCTTCGATGCCCACGACATGCTTCTTCTTCGCGAGAGTGTACAAGTTCCTCATGCCCGCATGTCCTAGCCTCCGATGCCAGAGCCAACACTCTGAAGCTTTTGCTAGAACACATACGGCAAGCTATGGTCCTGCTGAGAAATCTACCATATACAGATCATATTTTCAATACCCTTCAAAGACTAGAGATTTGTCAGAATCCATAAGGACAAGACAACGATATTTCCAAATATCCCAATCATGCTCAAATCACATAGCATTGATACATACATTAAGTTGAAACCAAGGGATTCAACAAGCATCACTTTATCCATGTGCTGACCTTTGATATTGCAACTGTACCAAGACCCAATACCTTACTTTTACCAATGTCAGCAAATGTGATATGACTTTTATCAGACCGCCAAAGAGTTGAATCCATCAGAAGACTTCGATCACCAGTCATGTGGTTGGTGCAGCCACTATCCATAATCCATTCTGAAGCTTGAGGTGTCATAGCCTACAGTACAGTTTGGGGGATAGGCATCACCAAGAGAGTTGTGAAGCAGAAACATTTGACGAACAAGCGGAACATAGAAGTTCAGATCTTAGTTAGGATAGATAGGATGAGTGTCAAGGAATCTCGTTGGACATTTTATCTTGCATCCCACAAGATGTTTAAGGTCCGCAGCATAAGCATCAGACGCCTTTGATTTCCGGCTGGAGACCTTTCCCTGCAAAAGAGAGTTAAGTTTTCTTAACCACCCACATCTTCAGGGGTGGCTTAGAAGCAATGAGTCTAAGTGTAGCATCTGATAACTTCAGCTTTGAAGCCCTAGCAGATAGCCTTCCAGGAGGAGAATAATACTCATAAGAATAAGAAGAAAAGTTCTTAGACTTATGAACATAGAGGTTTGATGAAAAATGCTCATATTGAAAGATCTGAGTATGATTTCCCTGCAAGACATTGGTGTTAGGGTGACTCAGGTGAGTCATTTGTCTGTATGAAGCCGTTGGACCATATGAAGCCTTTGGTCTGGGGGTTTTCTTCTTCCCAGGTGGTGTCATGATGACATTCATAGGAAGACTTTGTAGACAATGCTTGGCCACCCACATGTTCTTAAGAGGTGGTCCATTCCTGCAGTTAGTACCAATATACCTGGCAAACACCTCACCATTTTGATTCCTGAACAGTTTATAGTTTGCATCAAAGGATTCATCAATGATAATTGGGTTAGCACTAGTGAAGCCAGATAAGCACTACAAAAAAAGACACATCCGTGACATTTTGGGCCGAACGATTTTTTTTTCCTGTCATACTTATGACACTTCTATGACGATAATTGTGACAAAACCCGGTATCATCATAGATGTGGTGGGCTCCTACTTCTATGACAAAAATCATGACAGAAAATGGGCTTTTCGTCCTGGGCGGGCGGATACGCTGCTACATGACATTCTTTGGGCCGTCCATGACAGAAAAAACCGTGGTAGAAGCGAGGGCGAGGAAAACTTTGGGGAGTTCCCGGTTACGGTGGGTGTCGGGGGCCGAGCGATGCGCGTTTCTCTCGTACACGTACACGCGTGTGTGTGAGGCGATGGCTCTAACTGAACCCGAGCAAGGTGTTGGGCTCTAACTGAACCCGAGCGATTGCAGAGGCTACGCGTTACTGAACCCGAGCGATTCTTTCGCTACTGTTGCTAACTGAAGCCGATTGATGCTGCCTCTGGATG
>NC_041387.1:49063000-49099239 GCF_002162155.2 Triticum dicoccoides
TGAACAGGACCCCGTGGAGGGCTGGATGAACAATAGACAATGGAGGGGTGGATGAACAATAGCCCGTGGAGGGGTGGTTGATCAGGAGCCCGTGGAGAGGGGTGGTTGAATAGTAGTCGGTGGAGTAGCACGCGGTGGAGGCTGGATGAACAAGAGCCCGTGGATGAACAGTCGCAGGTGGAGGCTGGAGGAGGTCAACGGTGGATGAACAATAGCCTGTGGAGGCTGGAGCAGGTCGACGGTGGAGATGAATAGTATCCCGCGGAGTCCCGTTTTGCGGTACGCCATACCCCTCCCGATGAACAAGACCCCCGTTTTGATAGTAGCGCTCCAACACAAGTCCGTTTCGTCCATTTTGCGGTACGCCACACCCCTCCCGATCAACAGGACCCCCGTTTCGACCATAGGAGGTCCATTTCCTCCGTTTTGCGGTACGCCAGACCCCTCCTGATGAACAGGATCCCGTTTCGAACGTGGCCTGTCAAACACAAGGCTGTTTCCTCCGTTGTGTGGTACGCCAGGCCTCGTTTCCATCGCCTGTTCCATCCAGGCCCTCCCGATGAACACGACGACGCATTCCGTTTCGACCCAGCCGGTTGGCTCCCCATGAACACGACGACGATGTTGTTTCTCTGTTCCGACCCAGCCATGTACATGAGCCCTAGCCATACATATGTGCGAGTAGGCATTCAAGACTCCACCCGTATGTACGTACGTGGCCGTATTTTCTTTCTTGCACACTGGACGCTTTACGTATGTGTACATGCTACGTGCACGCCTCTACTACGACACGTGCGCGCCTCTACTAAGACACGTCCGTGCCTCTACATCGACCAGTATGTACATACATGTTCGCGACCAGAATGACAACGCTACGTACGCTTCGACCAGGTGGGTCCCGAGTGTCAGGCACTTCCTTGCGTGCGAAGATGTAGCTGGTGGGTCCCAGCAGTCAGGGGGCGAATTGTTTTTTTTTGCCCGGATGCACTTCCTTGCGTGCGAAGATGTAGCTGGTGGGTCCCAGCAGTCAGGGGCGAAACGTTTTTTTTTCACGAAATAAGGTGGCCCATCCGGTGGGTCCCTGCTGTCAGGTAGAGGAATAATTATGTTGCGTGTAATAAGGAGGCACTTCCTTGCGCCCGCCGTAGACCCAGCTGTCAGCCTCTCCACGTATAGTACTCTTCTGATGGAAGTCATTCCTTGATCACGTTGACCACACCGCGCCGAGAGCACCAGGGCGGTGGATGACGGCGAGGCCTAGGAAGGGGACAACGCGGAGCCGGGGAAGACGCGGTAGTGGATGCCCACGCGTAGAGGAGTATGAGGATTCACTTGTTCGACTGCGGTGTGAGGCTGCCGTCGCTGCAGAATAACAGGGGGTGTGGGTGAGTAGAGTGATGGCCTGGCCAGCGGCAGGAGTAGTAGGGGGCGGTGAGGCCTCCGAGGCATCACAACCGGCCACGGGAGGCAAGACCACGCAGCACGACCGGCGCTGCTTTGGGCGGCTGGAGCAAGAAGACCAGAGGTTGAAGAAGCACTACAGCCGTTGGCTGGACATCATACGGTCACTGGAGCTAGAATCGTTCATATTGACTAAGTTGACAAAGCCCTCCACCCCCATCAACTTAGTAGGCCCACAAGTCAGCCTCCCACCAAGGTGGGTCCCAGCTAGCAGGGGGAGTATTCATTTTTTTGCTTAATAAGGAGGCACTTCCGGTGGGTCGGAGCTGACAGCGGGAGGAATGTTTTTTTTGTGAAATACGGTGGCCCGTCAGGTGGGTCCCAGCAGTCAGGGGGAAATGTTTTTTTCGCAAAATACGGTGGCCCGTCCAGTGGGTCCCTGCTGTCAGGTGGAGGAATCATTATTTTCTGTGTAATAAGGAGGCACTTCCTTGCTGCACCCGTGGACCCAGCTGTCAGCCTCTCCACGTACAGTACTCTTCCGATGGAAGTCGTTCCTTGACCATGTTGACCACGCCGCATTCTGTTGCATGCATGCGTCCATGGGCGTGGTGCGTCCCCACTGTCAGCCTCTCATGTATAGCATCTTCCGATGACTCTCGGTTGTTGACCACGTTGACCACACCGTGCCGAGCGCACCAAGGCCTGTGGACGACGGCGAGGCCCCAGACTGGAACGACCCGGAGATGGGGAAGACGGGGCAGTGGAGTCGCAGATGGAGAGGAGTGGGAAACTTGACTGGTTCGGGTTCGCGACAGCACAGCCGCGGTGCCGCCCACCGGAGACAGGAGCAAGAACAGAGGTTGAAGAAGGAGCACGGTTGTTGGATTAACATCCAACGGTCCAGGTGCTAGAATCATTTGTTGATTAAGTTGACAAAGCCCTGCGTACACGTCCGCTTAGTAGGCCCACAAGTCGGCCACCAAATCTGACGGGTCCCAGCTGTCAACGGGATGAATCATTTTTTACGCAAAACAAGGAGGCACTTCCTTCCATGCGAGGATACAACCGGTGGGTCCTAGCTGTCAGGTGGAGGAAACATTTTTTCAGCTTAATGAGGAGGAACTTTCCTTGCATGCGACCATGGACGTCGTGGGTCCCAGCCGTCAGGCTCTCCACGTACAGTCCACTTCCGATGACTCTCGTTGGTTGACCACGCCGCACTGAGCGCAGCGAGGCGGTGAACGGCGGTGAGGCCCTGGACGGGAACGACTCGGAGATGGGAAGACGCGGCAGTGGAGTCGCAGATTGAGAGGAGGAGAAGGGTTATAACTGGTTCTGCTGTGGCATGGGGCTGCAGTCGGTGGAGAATAACAGGAGGTGTGGAGAGGTGGAGGAATAGCCTGGCCGGCGATGGGGTAGCGCTTCACAGCGATGCGTGCTAAGCAGAGCCGCTAGCTGCTGGAGGTCGGACCAGGCGATCCCGGCGACGTTGGAGGAAGGAGACGAGAGATTGAAGGTGCATGCCGGCCGTTGGATATAAATCCAATGGTTGTGGATGTCACAATCATTTGTTGACCAAGTTGACAACGCCCTGCGTAGGCTTCGACCTATTGGCCCACATGTCAGCCTGCAAAAATATGGCATATATTTAACCCATGTTTTCTAGAATGTACAGTCCATTTGCTGGGCTGGGTGAACAAATAATTTCGCGTCAATCAGGCCCATTTATATTTTCTAAGAAATCCCAACCCATTTGCACTTCCTTGAAATACACAAATTAGCTGGGCTCGTTATATATATATATATATATATATATATATATATAGATATATATATAGATATATATATATATATATATATATAATTAACAAATTAACGAGTTCTTGCTAAAAAAATGAGCGCCTTATTATTAAATTGGTCCTTAAAATCTTCGTAAGCTTTTGTACGCAATCACCAGGATTTTCCTTGCCCATGAGTCAAAAACAACAAGGATTTTCCTTGCCAACTTCTGTTAAACATTTACTTTCATAAGTTAATAACACGTGGGATGTTTTTATAATGTATATATAAGTCTCTATAAAATATACGATAATAATAATAATATAAGTATATATAATGTGGTTAGAAAGGAAAACATAAATTGGACACATCATTATTATTCTTATATATAGATAAATAGAACAGGGACCTGTGTTTTATTAAAAAAATACATTGGGCTGCCGATCTTTAAGAAGCCCATAGGCCGGTATGGACCTCAAAAATAAGTTGAAACCACTGTCTCCGTATGTCATGGGATACATATGTTAAAATAGAAAACCTAGGCCTAGCTGATACTTGTTCGCCCTCTGGAAAAAAATGATACCAGATCCCCGAGCAAACTGGATTAAAGAGGGGGCCAGCGACACGACTGAAGAAGCACATTAGGAGCGATTTTTTTTCTTCAGTGGATGGCTCTCGATAGCGTTTTTTACTTGCCTCTGCACCACACAACTTGTATTTTTAGCCTCCCAGTCCGTCGTGGTGGACCAGTAGCCCATTTGCTGGGCGGGCCAACCTACAGAAACCAGCACTCGATTTTTCATCAAGCCCCAAAAACAACGCAGTACTATGTTTGTTTTGAGGCCGAAAACATTACGGGAGGGGTTGAGCGGGGGAGAGGGGAAGATAGAGTAATAAAAAGATTAAAAAGAGCTGATGCACTGTTGCTACCCTAACAAAGCAGGTGCAATTCTTCTCGGGAAGAAGGTGTGCCGTTGACACCCACACGTCACATACCCCACAGTAGGCATACTAACAAGTTCACACAATAAGACAACAGAAACGGTAAACATTCGTATCAAACTCAGGTTCACATGACATATTCATATTCATAGCCAACATTCACTATCAACAACTCAAAAGATTCATATATACGCAAGCTCAGCATATCTATGCATCCAAATGATTGATAGATCACACGACAATATTCATACATATTTCACAAAAAGATTCAGATATACACATGTTCAGTATGTTTATGCATCCAAATGATTGAGATCACAGCCAATATGATCCATGGACGAACTTTAATTACCTAGGGTGCAGACTGGTAGATGGTGTTCAGTCGGAGGTACTTCTTGCTAAAATTAATTCTTGCACGAGTAAACTTTTGAGTACATAAGAGGCAACACAAACAATCTGAACTTTGCTTGTAGGTTTATCCTCAAATAGTGGCCTCGTGCCGAGCGAGGTTTGAGCAACTTGGCCACTACTTTCATCCAACTAGTTTACTGGCTCATCTTGGTCCTGTAGCTCGCCAAAATTCTACATTGCAGACGAGAAAGGAGGTAATTGAGAAAATGAACCACCCAAATTTTTTGTGCAGTTCAACTGAAATGGAGCATCCCTGGCATGCAGACTGATTAAGTGCCAGATGAATATACATGTCAACCAAGTTGTCTGGAATCTTAGGACTCGATGCCATACAGTTGGCTACCATATCTGCCGATAACCAAAAGGCACAAGTTGGGACCAAAGACTGGACTGTGTTCTTCTGGGCTATGCGCCAAGCAATATTTTTGGCGTTCACTCTCCTAATACTTGGGAGTTTGACAACTGGTTGACTCCGGTTGATACTCGAGTGAATATATGCACTTCTTGTCAACATCGATGCTTGTCTGAGTGAACTTTGGAGTACATAGCAGTAGCATAAGTATCTGTCCATCTGATCATTTTGTGCAGTTCTACTGAAATCACCCAATGCAATGATTTGCCTGCGAGTTCAGGCTCCAAGTTACTCCTTTATAAAATCGGCAAACAGTAGCACAATACCAAATTACCAATACATGACAAGCACAATAATCAGGATAAAGACCAGTACCAACCTGTGTGAGGTAGCATATGAATTACTATTGCCTTTGACTGGAAGCCGAGATAAGCGAAGCGACTGACGGCGAAGGAAGAAAGCAAGCCGAGATTAGCGACCAACAAGAAAGGACGAAAGCTGTCGAGGCAATGAAGCACCCAAAGTTTTTGTGCAGTTCCACCAAAATCGAGCATCCCTGTTGGCACATATATTGAGAGAGTGAGATTACTGTAATAGTGGGACTAGTTGATGAAACATACACTAAAAAATAGAAGCACCCTCATTATCTTAATGGGTAAAGTTAGCAACATAGGAGTCTTGCTTAAAGAGAGGTATTAGTTTATTTAATCAGTGCCAATTAGCTCAACACTCAAAGCATTGCCATTTATCATAGGTTGCAAAAATTTAACGTGCAAAGATAAAGGAGTTTCTCATGACAGTAGCATGATACAAATAGAGATGACAGCGAACTAATATGGATGAAGGCCTTAGGCCCGTACCAACCTGAGAAAAAAGCTTATTCATGTAGTCCCATAAGAGATGATAAAGCACTCACTGGAATCACTTAATAGTATATATTTTTGTGCACTTCAAATGTATGGTTGATATCACTCTTGTTTACTAGTGCTGAGATTATATCGAAAGATTATCAAGAACTTCCAACAGAGTTAAAGCACTAGCTGGGATACAGTTCATTGTATTGTCTTGTGTAGTTCCACTAAAATGTATGATTGGCACAACATGATCCCTGTTTGCACAAGTTGGAACAAGGTAGCTTAGTGAGAAAGGATAGGAAGACATTAGCATATTACTCTAACAGTAGCATCAAATCCATGATGGACAATACGCAAAACATTGCCTCATTGAACCAATGGCAATAAATTGACATGCAAAACAATAGCACTATTATGTCATGACACTAATAATATTCCCTCCCTGCTCCACCACATGATCCACCTCCATAGACAAACATACACACGTACATGATTCAGCATAGGGTCCTACTAAAGATTTGTTTAACTCCGATAGGAAAATTAGGCAGCAATAAATTAGTGGTACTTAAGTGCTCCTAATTAATTAAGTGAGACAGTAGAAGTGGAAGGGCTCCCTGGAGGATCGTCTCACATGTAAGGTAGTCATTGCCGGAGCCCTTGAATGGCCTCAACTAAGGCCTCTGGCTTCAGGAAGATCACCTTGGCACTGTTTATTCTTCTTCTTCTTCTTCCTCTTCATGCTCTGTTTCTCTTTCTCCTCACCAGTTGGTGAAACCAAGTACATGATTGGCCTTCTATTTCAGAATTGGTTTTGTCAGTGAGGGAGTACAAGTGTACTAGTAAAAATAGCATTATTTTCTCATGGCAGTCGGAAAATAGAGATGAACACATGCATTAAATATCATTCTTACCTAAAGGAAGGTTATGGCGCCAATATGGATGAAGAGGATTGGAACAGAGATCTCCCTTTGTGCAGTTCCACCGAAATGAACCAACAGCTCCATTCAGACATTCCAGTTAAACAACACAAAAGTCACTTCTTTTAAGAAGAGTTTTGTGCAGTGCACCAAAAGGTCACAACAGCAACCAGGTGAATTGGATATCCCTGTTTGAACAAAAAGGTAGAGAGGAAACAGTCAGAGTCTCAAACAATTACAGGCAAAAACATTTGGCTAAACTTGTCATGGCTTATAACAGTGGCATGGCTTCATTTTTACCAGGGACATTAGATTAAGAACAACTAAATATTTGGTATAAGGACATGGGACAGTGGGTGCACCAGCAGTCCAGCACCATGTACCTAAACATGGGCATAAAGTGGTGATTCATAGTTTGTTGCCCCGAGAAACAAACATCCAAGAAACATATCTGGGTTGGTCCCATTTTTGTTCACTCTAGCCACCTACTCCTATGTGTGGATAGCAAGTCTAGTCCTGGTCATACCACTGTGTATAGCGTTACCCCTATATTTCCCTTTTCAACCAAGAGACCGGTTGGATGACCAGTCTGTACTACTTTCACCCACTTTCCTTCCTGTTTGTACCAAGTCCGATGTGCATACTAAATTCCCCCACCCCACTTTATTTCTTGTTTGAACCAAGTACTCCCTCCGTCCGGAATTACTTGTCATCAAAATGGATGTGTCTAGAACTAAAATACATCTAGATACATCCATTTCAATGACAAGTATTTCTGGACGGAGGGAGTACAAGATTCGACTCCATGAAGTAGCTTTACCTCTAACAATAGAAGAAGAAAAATAGGTGGCATTGGACCATCCGATCGAGAGGGGCTGAGAGGTAGGAAATGATGCACATGCAGCGACGTAGCAAGCTGAGGAAGTAGAGATAAGGCGGTTTTGAACGAAGATATACCTGAAGGTCATCGGGATGTGGATAGGTGGGCGGCGGGAGGCCGGATCCGCCCACAGGCAACAACGAAGGGATCGGAGGACCTCCCACGCCGGTGCTCGGCCAGAGATAATGGTGCGGCCGACAGTGGGTCTCCTCCCTCGCTGTCGACGACTGCCTAAATGCTGCCCCTCCTCCCCTTCACCGGTGGAGGGGGATACGTCCAGATCTGTAGCCAGCAGTGAGGATAGAAAGACAGTGTTTTTTGAAGGGAGAAAGATAGTTTTACCACCCCTATCTTGTTTAGATCTGGAGACGATGAGATTGTGTGAATAGAGCAACCCTAGCAAGCAAGCGCGGAGGCTGTGGCCTGTATATACATAGTGGGGTACTTTTCCTTTTTCACTCCATCAAAACAATCGTTTAAAATTGTGTACTACATGCGAGGTCGCGATTTTTTTAGTTGTTGATTGTGTTTTGAGATAGCCCGCTTGTTCCAAGTGGTGTTACGGTGTGCCAGGTCGCACTTTGTATAGTTCAAGTCTGGTACTACAAGTCCCTCCATTAATTGAACAACCACCCCCTCATAAAAATTGTGAACAAGCCCATGGCTAAAATTAGCTGAAACGTGGGTTGCCCCAACATGCATTATTATTTATATTTTCTACTCCCTCAGTTCCTAAATATAAGTCTTTTTTATTAGCCACACCTAAGACAAGATTTTTTTTATTAGCAGTGAACCCCACATGTCATAGACACAAAAATTGTGGCAATATTCCCTTAGGCAAGCCAAAGTGTGTCTAACAATTTGAGCAAATCAAGTTAGGCAAGTGTGGCAAGTGTGGGAAAAATAATGTGGCAACATAAGACAAACATAGTCACAATCCAAACAACCCCGTAATTTTTTGTGACATGCATGAAAATTTGGTTAGTTAAATTTATAGTCAAAATTTGGCAAGGTGCATCAAATCAACACATGCAAGTATCAAAAGGAAAGTCATGGCATGCATGCATGCGTTGTACTCCCTACGTTTCCAAGTATAAGTCTTTTTAGAGATTGCAACAAGTGACTACATACGAAGCAGAATATGTCTACATACATCCGTATGTTGTAGTCCATTTGAAATGTGTAAAAAGACTTATATCGAGTGCAGTACTTTGATGTGTCGCGTCAACTTGTACAAGACCAAGAAGTTTGATTACTACAATGCCCTCTCCCTCGCGGACTGAGCTCCGATGCCTTAACTGCACCTGCCTTTGGCTGCATGACACGAGGGCTGTGGGTGTCAAAACCGGCGGATTTCGGGTAGGGGGTCCCGAACTGTGCGTCTAGGCGGATGGTAACAGGAGACAAGGGACACGATGTTTTACCCAGGTTCGGGCCCTCTTGATGGAGGTAAAACCCTACGTCCTGCTTGATTAATATTGATGATGTGTGTTACAAGAGTGGATCTACCACGAGATCAAGGAGGCTAAACCCTAGAAGCTAGCCTATGGTATGATTGTTGTTCGTCCTATGGACTAAAGCCATCCGGTTTATATAGACACCGAAGAGGGCTAGGGTTACACAGAGTCGGTTACAATGGTAGGAAATCTACATATCCGTATCGCCAAGCTTGCCTTCCACGCCAAGGAAAGTCCCATCCGGACACGGGACGAAGTCTTCAATCTTGTATCTTCATAGTCTTGGAGTCCGGCGAATCATGATAGTTCGGCTATCCGGACACCCCCTAGTTCGGAACTCCCTCAGTAGCCCCTAAACCAGGCTTCAATGACGACGAGTCCGATGCGCATGTTGTCTTCGGCATTGCAAGGCGGGTTCTTCCTCCGAATAATTTATAGAAGATTGTGAACACCAGGATAGTGTCCGGCTCTGCAAAAGTAAATTCCATGTACCCCCGTAGAGAGAATAATATTACACAAGTTCAATCTGCTGACGTATTTTGTGGCGTGATGTCACACCATTACCAAGCCTTTACTCGAATTGTTTTTATTGTGTCACCTCAGCACGTTTAGTGAGGCGGTTTCCTTGGCATGTCTTGTCGAAGCAGAGATCGTGTTCCCCTTATTCCGGGATTCCCATCAATACGGACGTGGGTAACCCAACCGCGCCCGTTGCCACGCCCCCTCCATCGAAGGCGGGTTCCAAACGGTTATGGGGATGGCTCTTGGTATTCTCCCTCTTTATAATGAGACCAAGGCCCGTTCTTTTCCTTCAATCCTCTGTCGAATCCGCCCCTCACCCCGAGTTCCAACACCCAGGGCTCCATATTCGGGTACCTTCGATCTTCGACAATGTCCGGCCTCGACCTACGAGGCCGGTGGATGCCCTCCTCTGTCACGGAAGAGGACGTGCTAAAGCTAAGAGACGCCAGGTACTTAACCTACAAGATTTCGCATAGGCTGCCTACCTGAGGGCAAGTTATTCCTACTCCCGAGCTTGGCGAGAGCGTCGTGTTCGTGCCTCACCTCCGTCGGGGTTTAGGCTTCCCAACGGATCCCTTTGTGAGGGGGCTCATGTTTTACTATGGGCTGGAATTCCATGACTTGGCTCCGGAGTCTATCCTCCACATCTCATCATTCATTGTCGTCTGCGAAGCCTTCCTCCGCACTACCCCTCACTTCGGCTTGTGGCTCAAAACCTTCAACGTGGAGCCGAAGATGATTGAGGGGCGTCAGGCGAAATGCGGCGGGGCGGTTATAAGCAAGAGGGCCGATGCTCCATGGCCCGAGGCCTCTTTTCAGGAGGAGCTCGGCTTGTGGCAATAGCAGTGGTTCTATATCACCGCGCCCAGGGGCAGCAGGCAGAGGCTGCCGCCCATCTTCCGCTCGGGCCCCACACAGCGGCTGACGTCATGGGTCAACAAGGGGCGTGACTGGGGGCCGTTCAAGGACGTTCCCCTGTTGCAGGACCGAATTCGAGGTCTCCAAGAAAGGGAGATCAATCTGGCCGTAGTGGTACAGGTTATGTTGATCCGGCGCTTACTGCCCTGCAAACGTCGCCCCCTCCGCCTGTGGGAATTTAATCCGGAGGGGCCACGAGCTCTTCAACACTTCATGGGTTTGACACCCGCGGAGATGTACAAACTGTTCCTCGGATCGCAAGAAATGCGTCCGGAATTGACCGAGGATGCTGGCCTAAGCTGCAATCGCCCGGATACTCAAGTAAGTAGCCTTGTGTCCGGACACATCGTCCATTTATTTACTGTGGGTTTGCCTTTTAACCAGCTATCCCTTGGACAGGAGTGGATAGCGCAAGCAAAAAATTATACGGTGTCCGGCCCCCCTCCCTGAGACCATGCAGGATCCCGTGTTAATCAAAATGTTAGAGGTTGCACCTTCGGAAGAGGGCGAAGAAGGGCACAGGGGATCTACTACCTCAGCCACGGAGGCTTTCAGTAAGGGAGGAATCGAGAGTCCCTCCTTCCAGGGGGAGAAGAGGGTCGCTTCTGAAGACCCGGAGGCCAAGGCCTCAAAGCGGGGAAAGAAATCTGTACCGGAAGGTCCTGTGCCGGGAAGAGCCCCGGCCGTACTGTCTCCTCGAAGGAATCAGCCCTCTAGCGAGCCGTAAGTAAAAAAGGGGAATTTGTGTAATAGTGAACATCCCTGTTTAATTTCCAAGGGTAACCGAAGTTTTCACCTTGTAGTTCGGATCTCAGCCCATCTCAGCACAGCTCATCTTCGGGAGACCTTCGTCCGGAGATGATGGAGAGCGAAACGCCTCCATCTGCCGCCCCATCGTGCGGGGCGGATGACCCTGAGGTGTCGTCGCGGAGGGTCTCCCCGAGTCCGGCGGGGCCAGAAAGTTCGGCACCCATTGGAGTACGGCCAGTGGAGCTGCAAGATTTGCTTAAGAGGGCGTCCATCTCAGAAGATCACCGCACATTAATGAGTATGGTGATTGAGAGGATCTCGTACGCCGAAAGCGGGTTGTGTGAGGCCGTCGGAAGTTTGCTGACGGGATTTGAGGTACGCAAAAAATGATATACCCTTTGACAGGTTTTTGCACATGAAGTGCGGCCTGTATAGATAGTAGCCCCTGGGACTTGGTATGCTGTCGAAAAGGGCAGCATGCCGAGGATCGTAATCTTAGTTATAGAATGTCGCCTTTCCTATGCAGGTGGCAGAACGTTCGGTGGCCAGCCGGACTGATGGAGTTGCCGAGCTTAAGAGGCAACTCGACATTGCGGATGCAGACATCTCGCTGGTCAATAAACGACCTGATGAGTCACAAGGTATATGGTTGCTCTGCAGTCGCGTAGTAAGGGAGCTGACGCCCATTCCTTACAATTTGTATGCCTGATGCAGATAGTGCCGCTGCTATGGAAGGCCTTCGAGCAGAACTTGCTCGGGCCAAGGAGCAAGCCAGAAAAAGCAAGGTGGCTGCCTCGAAGGCAGCGGAAGAGCTAGAAGCCGAGAGGGCTGCTCACTGCCGAAGCAGGGAGGAGATGTCCGGAATGGCCACGAAGTTAAAAGTTGCTACCGACCACCTGGAGGTTCTTGAAAGAGAACGCCGAGCGGAGCAAGAGGACCTGAAGAAGGCCGATGCTGAAGCCAAGGATGACCGTAGTGCGATGCGGGCTATGAAGGAGGAACTGCGTCAGGTCGGAGACATTGTGGCTGGAAAGCCCTTTATGCTGCGTAGGAAGTTCACGGATCCGAAGTATGCTCAGCTGGGCCAATTGTACGGTGTGGAGGATCCTTATCTGGACTTAGCGGCGAGTGCGGCGGACGCAGTCATGCACTTTCGAAGCAAGAAGGATCACGAAATGGAAGAGCTTTTCTGGTCTCAATTCCATAGTCCGGAGCGTCCACTTCCGTTGAGTGATCAACTGGTTGAGTGGGCTGAGCTGAATAGATTGTCCGGACTTGCCATGACGGATGTAGTCGCTCATCTGTGGCCGAAAGGGCCCAAGCCGAAGAGTTATTTTGGCTTGTTGCAGCAGTTCCTTGGGGCGGTGCCGCGCATTGGGGCGATGAAGCGGTCGGCATGCATAGAAGGTGCACGGATGGCTCTCGCCCGTGGTAAGACATACTGGGCGGAGATGGATGCCACCGCTGTTGCATCCCGGGGTTCGGACAAAAGCCGATTCCCCACCGAGCACTATTTTGAGGAAGTCCTGCAGGGCGCTTGTTTAATAGTCGCAGTGCTCGAAAGATGTTATGTTTGATTGACATGTATGATTTCCGAGATCAAGTTTATAATGCAATAAGTTTTTATACTTGTGCGTTCAAGTATTTGAACTATCTCCTGTGCGGCCGTATATGTATGAATAACCTGAAAGTTGCAGTCTTTGGCTTCAGCCCCCACGCACATGGTGCGGGGGTGTTTGCGAAAAGAAAAGCGCTTTTTCACACTTAATCCAACGTCTTGGTCCTTTTAGGGAGGTGATAGCGTAGCAAACTAGGCAACCGGACTATAATGTTTATCACTTTCACTTAGCCATAGGAGCTCGAATGTGGGGCTACTATATAGCCCCTAACGGCACCGCTCTTCTCCGAACATTGGGGCGCGTATGTGCCTGACCGGGAAGCGGTCCTTCATCAAAGTGGAGGAATTCTAAACATTCCAAAGGTCGATCGAGTGGTTGACCAGTCTCTCGCTATATCATGACAGTCAGTTTTTGGCTTTCTCTACTGAGGTGCTCGCCCGGCCGAACCGGGGCACAATCGCAGTAGTTCTCCTGGTGCCACATTAGCCGATGATACGGAACGTAAGGCAGCAAAACACAGGAGCCGGGCAAACCCATAATTTGACCAAAGACATGATTCGGAGCTGATGCATATAAGGCCTAACTCGAGACACCGAACACTCCCTGAGGTGTTCGGTCTTTATGATATCGGGCAGAACAATGCCCTAAGCCCCTAGTGTCCAGGTACGGGCGGGAACTTCTGACGCGGCCGATGCCAAAACGCCAGCCTCCTCCTCGGTTATGGTGGGAAACCGGGGGATGTGTATCAACAAGAGACAGTAAGAAAGGTTTAAGCAGGGTCTTAATCTGAAAAGAATCCTTGCAACGGGTCCCTGCTGCACGTCTGCGCCTGTGTCTCCGTTGTGCTGTATCCTGGACGGGTGTAGCACATGCTTCATCTGTAAAAGAGAAGGACTTAGTTTCTAAGAAATATCATGCAAAAAATTGTATGAAATAAAGTATAATTTGGAAGATGAAGAAATTTGAGCTTTATTGGCTCTCATCATTTATACGCGTAGCCCCTTGTAAAGGGGATATGCGGCTGGGAAGCCCCTTGTTTAGTTAAGCCGGACTCGCCTAACCGTGTCCGGGGTCTGAATGACCTGTGTTTAGGGGCCTTGACCTGCAAGGTCGGAGTGGCTGTCAAGGAAGCCCCACGCTCTCTGTGGTCGATGGACACTCGTAGTTACTCTTTAATGAGATTATGCCGCGTGGACCGGGCATTGTAAGTATAAGAGACGTGTAGTGTGGTATGGCGTTAAAGCAGGCGAAAGCTTTGTGCCCCAGTAGTGCTTGATGGCCACTATGAAATGGGGTGCTGCGAAGAATGAGCCTTTCGCGACGGAGGTTGTTGGATGAACCGAACATGACCTCTAGTGGTACAGAGCCCGTATGATTGGCTTAAAGGCCTGGCATCACTCCTTTAAAGGAAGTGCTGTTATGTCGAATGTTGGTATGGTCTATCCCCATTCTGCGGACGGTCTCCTGGTATGGCAGGTGCCGCGCTCTGTTTTCGTGTTATCACATGAAGTGAGTTCACTGTTTTGACTTCTAGTGGGAAAGTCTTCTATTGTCCGGAGTGCTGCTTTTGGGGTTCGTCACTTCCGCTTGGTGTGTCGAGCCCCTTGTGTTCGGCATTAAGTCGGCCGGACTGCTTGAAGACCCAACAATCTCTGTGGGTATGGTTTGCAGGCTTTACGGAGGTACCGTGTATTTGACATAGCTTGTCTAGAATCTTATTTAGGTTGGATAGCTCATCACTGTTGTCCTTGAGGGGCAGTGTTTTGTTATTCGGCCGAGAGCTTTTGAATCCGGCGTTGACCGCCGTACTATTCGGGACATTTTCCTTGTTCCGGCGCTAATCTTTTCTGCATCGTGATTTCCCATTTCCATCCCTGACTTCGAATGTACTCGGGTCGCTGGTGCTGCATCTAGCCAGCCAGCTGTCCTCCCCTGCACAAAAGCGGGTCATGAGGCTTGTTAGTGCGGCCATTGTTCTTGGTTTTTCTTGCCGAGGTGTCTGGCGAGCCATTCATCTCGGACGTTGTCTTTAAAGGCTGCTAAGGCTTCAGCGTCCGGACAGTCGACTATCTGGTTCTTTTTAGTGAGGAACCTGTTCCAGAATTTGCGTGCTGACTCTCCGGGCTGTTGAGTTATGTGACTTAAATCGTCTGCATCCGGAGGCCGGACATAAGTCCCCTGAAAATTTTCTCGAAACGCATCCTCAAGCTCTTCCCAACTTCTGATGGTATTTTCTGGGAGGCTTTTAAGCCAATGCCGAGCTGTCCCTTTGAGCTTGAGGGGTAGGTATTTTATGGCATGGAGATCGTCTCCTCTGGCCATATGTATGTGTAGGATATAATCCTCAATCCAGACTCTGGGGTCTGTTGTTCTGTCATATGCCTCTATGTTTACGGGTTTGAATCCCGCTGGAAATCCATGATCCAGTACCTCGTCGGTGAAACATAGTGGGTGTGCGGCGCCCCTGTATTTGGGTGTGCCGTTGTCTTCAAATGTTCGGCGGGTTATGTTGCTTCCTGGAGTCTTCTTTTTTGGTCCATAAATAGATCTGACTGGGTCGTCCTTTTTCCGGGGATCTTTATGCTGATCGTGTGCCGGCTTGTGTGCGGTGCCCCTTGTTGCTCTTGGCCTGTCATCTGGTCGTCTAGCCGGCCAGGCGGCTTCTTTCTTTTTTGACTGCGAGGGCTCTAAGGCCTCTTCGTCAAATTCGGGCAATAGCTTGCGCTTCGGGTAGCTCTTTGTCTGGTGACTAGCGCCATGTTTATTTGCGTTGTTGAGTACTTTGCTCCATCTCATTCTGAGTGCGTCCTCTGCTGTTTTGAGCTTCCGCCTTTGCTTCTTCAAACTTCTTGCCGTGGTGACGAGCCTTTTATGAAGATTCGTATGCTCTGGTGATGTGATATCGTCTTCGCCGGGGATGGGTTGCTTGTCCAGCTCATGTCCGGCTGGCTGCTTGGTGACGTGTGCGTCGTCCACTGCTTCGCCCTGCTCTAGGGCCTTGTCCGTATGGGTGTCGTTTTTATCGAGGCCGGTCTTCGGGCGGCGCTTGCGTCGCCGTTTTGGTTGTTTATTGGGGGAGTTGTCCTTCGCCACGTCCCGTTTTTCCTCATTGTCGCTTCCTTTTGGTGTATCCACAATGTATACGTCATGAGTTGGGGTGGCTTTCCAGTGCCTGGTGGGCGTTGGTTCTTGGTCGTCTCCGGCATCGTCGTCCATACCGTCGATGTCTTCGGAGTCGTAGTCTAGCATGTCGGTTAGATCGTCGACAGCGGCTACCAAGTGGGTGGTGGGAGGGCTTTGAATTTCTTCGTCGTCCGCATCCCAACCGTCCTGACCGCAGTCCGGCCAGGGCTCTCCTGATAACGAGAGATACTTTAGCGAACTCAAGATGTCGCCGAAAGGTGAGTGTTGAAAGATGTTCGCTGTGGTGAACTCCATGATCAGCACCCAATCGGATTCGATCGGAGGGGACGCGGGAGGTTCAGAGTCCGGCGAGGAGTCCGGCACCTTGGAGTCACGAGCTTTACAAGGGACAAGGTCAGTGTTCGGCTCTATTGCCATAGAGGTTGCAGCCCCGGAGGCGGTGTCTAGCCATCCGTCCTCGATCTGCGTAGCCGGCTCCGATTTGAACATCGGAGCGGGTTCGAGTGCGGCCTCCAGGGTACTGTCCGGCTGCAGAGCTAAATCATGCTCGCCGTGACAGTGCGGCATGCTCGGCTGTGGCTCGAATCCATCGAGGATCAAGTCCTCGCGGATGTCGGCCGTGAAGTCCAAACTTCCAAATCTGACCTGACGGCCAGGGGCGTAGCTTTCGATCTGCTCCAGATGGCCAAGTGAATTGGCCCGCAGTGCAAAGCCGCGAATACGAAGATCTGTCCGGGGAGAAAGGCCTCACCCTGGACCGCATCGTTGATGATGGTCGAAGTATCCATCGAGCCTATCGGTGACGACACAGAGGAACTCTCAATGAAAGCACCAATATCAGTGTCAAAACCGGCAGATCTCAGGTAGGGGGTCCCGAACTGTCTGTCTAGGCGGATGGTAACAGGAGACAAGGGACATGATGTTTTACCCAGGTTCGGGCCCTCTTGATGGAGGTAAAACCCTACGTCCTGCTTGATTAATATTGATGATGTGTGTTACAAGAGTGGATCTACCACGAGATCAAGGAGGCTAAACCCTAGAAGCTAGCCTATGGTATGATTGTTGTTCGTCCTATGGACTAAAGCCATCCGGTTTATATAGACACCGAAGAGGGCTAGGGTTACACAGAGTCGGTTACAATGGTAGGAAATTTACATATCCGTATCGCCAAGCTTGCCTTCCTCGCCAAGGGAAGTCCCATCCGGACACGAGACGAAGTCTTCAATCTTGTATCTTCATAGTCTTGGAGTCCGGCCGATCATGATAGTTCGGCTATCCGGACACCCCCTATTCCGGAACTCCCTCAAGGGCCAACCACCTGTTGGGCCTACCTGTCATAGACGCAAAGGCAGGAGCAGTAAGTATAAGCTTTCGCTACATGCTATCCCTCCCACACAAGGTGGACGGACATGCAGCAGTGGATTAGATACTGTAGAAGTAGGATTAATATCATTGTTTGTCTTCTCAAAGAGGCGAAGAGCCAAGCGCAACCCGAACATGGCAGTTGCGAACGCTAGCGTCGTGCGGTGCCTTGGAGCATGCATATAGTAGCCAGGCTCTTGCATGAGAGCCTGTTTGCTATTTGAGCCCACTATTGTAGTAGTACTAGTACTTGATATTCCCTCCGTCTAGGTGAGTAAGTCATTGAATTTGTAGATAAGCTTCCCTCATTGAATTGTTTAACAATTAAACTTCATCATCCATTGGTTGATACTCATTTTGCATAGTGTTTATTTGCTAATTAATAGCATTGCATGCAATGAACTAGCCACTGCATGTCGTGTTTGGTAGTCTCAAGTCATTAATAGTATGCACAACTCTCATATCTTATTGGTTGATATGTCAAGAAACAAGAAACAAGGTAGAAGTTAATGCACCACGCTTAAGTGTTTTGGGACTATTTGGTTTTCGTAAGGTGACTTACACACCTAGACGGAGGGAGTAGTATAGCCCTGTAAACCAGAAAGGAGTACTTGCCTTTCTAGAGATTTCAACAAGTGACTAGACTACACCGCGTGCAGTACCCCCTCCTTTCCGATTTATAGGCCTCAAATCTCAAATCTCATGAACCAAGGCATTTTGCGATTGGAGGAATGTATCTGGTACTTTACAAAACTACCCTAATTAAACTCATGCATTAATTACGTAGTTCTCTCATTTTCCTCTCCGCCTTGGTCGTGGTGCACAATACTAAGCACTCCTATATGACTAGCCGCTCTATCTACATGCGGGACATCAAAGCATCCAGGCCCACGTGCCATCCACCAAATCACAGCGAGGTGCTATAGTCGAGACTCACCTGTCACCCCGGTGTGGCCGTCATGACCCATCATATCACAAAATCCACACCTTTACCAGCAGTGGTAAGGTGGCCTCCAAGTTGGACTGGACGAAGCAACCATCATTTCACTGGAACGCTCGTTGAAGCCCTTTCTTCCCTTTCTTGAAGAAAACCTCACTCCTGGCTACTCACTTCTGCCATTTTTCTTCTGTACCGACGAAGAAAAGGTGGGCGAATCAGTTATGCTGCTATATTTTCATTCCAAGAATCTTCTTTTTTCGAAGCACCGACTGATTCTCACAGCCTATTCTTTTCCCGTTTTCATTGTGATTGTGGTTTCCTTTCGATTGCTTTTTGTTTGTCAGTTCATTGGTGGATCCTGGAGCACTAGGCAAAGAGTTGCCGACGGACAACCCACTGGAGATAGCGATCTCCAGGAAGCGAGCACCGACCAACGAGTTGACCATGTTGGCGGGCCAACCCATGGAGATGAAGAACTCCAAGAAACAAGCACTGGCCAAAGAGTTGATGACGTTGGCGGACGAACTCCTCAAAGAAAGTTGGAAGAACAGCAAAGGCCCCACCGTGCCTACCCCATAAAATCTGATGGCCACCTATGCAAGGCTCAAAGCCGAGTTTGAGGAGATAGTCGCCGTTGAGAACCAGTATTCCCCTGGCAAGGTGATGGCCCCCATCGAGGACGAGGAGATGGCCCCGGAGGGATGAGATCCCCCGGTGAGCTGCACAAGGTAAAAAGTAATGGCTTATTACCATAGTTGTGGTTTTTGATTATTTGCAATGTGCTTGCTAATATGTTAGGGTTGTGCAGGTGCCAATGGACATCCTTGATGATTCTGATGTCACGGCCCGTCCTGTGGACAACGCCCCAGAGATTGTTTTCAATGTCGCGTTCCGTCCTGTTGGCATCACCCCGGAGATCGATTCCGATGCCGTTGTCCATCTTATGGACATCGTCCCAGAGATCGATTCCGATGTCGTGGTCAGTCGTGTGGACATCGCCCCAGAGATCGATTCCCATGCCGCTGTCCGTGCTGTGGTCATTGCCCAAGAAATCGATGACAAGAAATAGTTGGTCGCGCTAATCCTTCCGGGTAGTTTGCATTGCCATGTGTTTAATTACCAAAATGATGCGTGTTATCAAACCATCTTAGGGCTAGTGCACTATCTTGTGTGGGTGGTACTTGCTACTTTTGTTTGATAGTGAATCATGCGAACCCTCTCCGAGTTGTGGAAACAGATGTATCCTCACCAGCTTTTGATGTAATATATGACATGCTTAGATGTAAGTTTGAACTGTTTATCATAACAGCAGGGCTTGTTTGATGATTCTTGGTGTTAGTAGGCAAGCTACTGTGCAACCTATAGTACTTGCAAAACACTCACCGAAGAGAAACATTAGGGCTAATGAGCTCGTGGTACACTTATACTTATCCGTCATCGATCGACCAATAGCCCTAGCTCCTAAAATTGTAGGCATAGTGATCGATCATCCAATAGTCGACACGGATACATTCAGGCCTCATTTGGTTCATAGGGTAGAAAAATCGTAGCAAAAGTACAGAGATGTACAACACAAAATCATAGTAGTGCAGAGACGTACTCCCGACCTAGGCGGGCTAGTTTGGCCTAGTGGGTTTCAGTGATATGACGTCGTATAGTGCCGTCCAGTCTTCGCGTGTGGTACCAGTATTGCGGGTATAGTAAGTTTTCTTGAAGAAGCGGAATTCAAGAAGTCATGATGGTTCGTTCGTCCGAACAACTTACAGTGGGAAAGTTTGGGCCTGCGATATGACCAGGGTAGACCAGGATAATTTTGTGCATGGCAGGTGGACCAAGATGGTCGACGTCCCACATGTCGGCGAATGAAAGTATTCTTTCCGATATAGAGGACGAGCAACGAGTATTCATTGTTTATTTTTGATGAAAGCTATTGTCTCCACTGTTACGATGGAGGAGTGTGAAACACGGCAGCCCAGTGAACTTGGCATATGCACCACTCCCTCCTTCCTCATGTAATGCTACCATACTGTTGACTATAACGTTGGCTATAAGGTTACAACTTTTTCTCACTTTCTCTCTACCTATTTCCTCTCAAATGTTTTTTACCTTTCTTTTTTAGACACAATTGTTTTTTATGCTTTTTTTTAGAATTATTTTTTTATACCTAGGAGCACGTGTAGGGACGGGCTCTTGGAGAGCCCACTCCATGACTTTATCAGTGCCTCTCTCTCCTCCACATAAGCGGGCTTATAGCCCAGTTTTTTAGTACTTGCTATGCATGCAAGCGGCGGGCAGCTGGCGTCTTGAGGGGCCAGGGCGGTCAGAGCGGATCCGGCTTGCCTGCTCCCTCTCCATGCTCCCATTTCATCCTACGGCTGTCCTTTTTTACTTTTGTCTTTCTAATCTAATCATCTCCCCCCTGATTTTAAGGGGGTGGGGCCGCGCCCCTGTGTTTAATTACCAGAACGATGCGTGTTATCAAACCATCTTAGGGCTAGTGCAATGTCTTGTGTGGGCGGTACTTGCTACTTTTGTTTGATAGTGAATCATGCGAACCCTCTCCGAGTTATGGAAACAGATGTATCCTCACCAGCTTTTGATGTAATATATGACATGCTTAGATGTAAGTTTGAACTGTTTATCATATCAGCAGGGCTTGTTTGATGATTCTTGGTGTTAGTAGGCTAGCTACTGTGCGAGCTATAGTACTTGCAAAACACTCACCGAAGAGAAACGTTGGGGCTGATGAGCTCGTGGTACACTTATACTTATCCGTCGTCGATCGACCAATAGCCCTAGCTTCTAAAATTGTAGGCTTAGAGATCGATCATACAATTGTCGACACGGATACATTTAGGCCTCATTTGGTTCATAGGGTAGGAAAATCGTAGCAAAAGTACATAGACGTACAACACAAAATCATAGCAGTGCAGAGACGTACTCCCGACCTAGGCGGGATAGTTTGGCCTAGTGGGTTTCAGTGATATGACGTGGTATAGTGCCCTCCAGTCTTCGCGTGTGGTACCAGTATTGCGGGTACAGTAAGTTTTCATGAAGAAGCGGAATTCAAGAAGTCATGATGGTTCATTCGTCCGAACAACTTACAGTGGGAATGGTTGGGCCTGTGATACGACCGGGGTAGACCAGGATAATTTTGTGCATGGTAGGTGGACCAGGATGGGCGACGTCCCACATGTCGGAGAATGAAAGTATTCTTTCCGATATAGAGGATTAGCAACGAGTATTCATTTTTTTTATGAAAGCTATTGTCTCCACTGTTACGATGGAGGAGTCTGAAACATGGCAGCCCAGTGAACTTAGCATGTGCACCACTCCCTCCTTCCTCATGTAATGCTACCATACTGTTGACTATAACGTTGGCTATAAGGTTACCACTTTTTATCCCTTTCTCTCTATCTATTTCCTCTCAAATGTTTTTTACCTTTCATTTTTTATACACAATTATTTTTATGCCTTTTTTAAGAATTATTTTTTTATACCTAGGAGCACGTGTAGGGACGGGCTCTTGAAGAGCCCACTCCTTGACTTTATAAGTGCCTCTCTCTCCTCCACATAAGCGGGCTTATAGCCCAGTTTTTTAGTACTTACTATGCATGCATGCGGCGGGCAGCTGGCGTCTTGAGGGGCCAGGGCGGTCAGAGCGGATCCGGCTTGCCTGCTCCCTCTCCATGCTCCCATTTCATCCTACGGCTGTCTTTTTTACTTTTGTCTTTCTAATCTAATCATCTCCCCCCTGATTCTAAGGGGGTGGGGCCGCGCCCCTGTGTTTAATTACCAGAACGATGCGTGTTATCAAACCATCTTAGGGCTAGTGCAATGTCTTGTGTGGGCGGTACTTGCTACTTTTGTTTGATAGTGAATCATGCGAACCCTCTCCGAGTTATGGAAACAGATGTATCCTCACCAGCTTTTGATGTAATATATGACATGCTTAGATGTAAGTTTGAACTGTTTATCATATCAGCAGGGCTTGTTTGATGATTCTTGGTGTTAGTAGGCTAGCTACTGTGCGAGCTATAGTACTTGCAAAACACTCACCGAAGAGAAACGTTGGGGCTGATGAGCTCGGGGTACACTTATACTTATCCGTCGTCGATCGACCAATAGCCCTAGCTTCTAAAATTGTAGGCTTAGAGATCGATCATACAATTGTCGACACGGATACATTTAGGCCTCATTTGGTTCATAGGGTAGGAAAATCGTAGCAAAAGTACAGAGACGTACAACACAAAATCATAGCAGTGCAGAGACGTATTCCCGACCTAGGCGGGATAGTTTGGCCTAGTGGGTTTCAGTGATATGACGTGGTATAGTGCCCTCCAGTCTTCGCGTGTGGTACCAGTATTGCGGGTACAGTAAGTTTTCATGAAGAAGCGGAATTCAAGAATTCATGATGGTTCATTCGTCCGAACAATTTACAGTGGGAAAGGTTGGGCCTACGATACGACCGGGGTAGACCAGGATAATTTTGTGCATGGCAGGTGGACCAGGATGGACGACGTCCCACATGTCGGCGAATGAAGTATTCTTTGCGATATAGAGGACGAGCAACGAGTATTCATTTTTTATTTTTGATGAAAGCTATTGTCTCCACTGTTACGACGGAGGGGTGTGAAACACGGCAACCCAGTGAACTTCGCATGTGCACCACTCCCTCCTTCCTCATGTAATGCTACCATACTGTTGACAATAACGTTGGCTATAAGGTTACAACTTTTTATCCCTTTCTCTTTATCTATTTCCTCTCAAATAGTTTTTACCTTTCTTTTTTTAGACCCAATTGTTTTTATGCCTTTTTTTAGAATTGTTTTTTATACCTAGGAGCATGTGTAGGGACGGGCTCTTGGAGAGCCCACTCCGTGACTTTATCAGTGCCTCTCTCTCCTCCACATAAGCAGGCTTATAGCCCAGTTTTTTAGTACTTGCTATGCATGCATGCGGCGGGCAGCTGGCGTCTTGAGGGGCCAGGGCGGTCAGAGCGGATCCGGCTTGCCTGCTCCCTCTCCATGCTCCCATTTCATCCTACGGCTGTCTTTTTTACTTTTGTCTTTCTAATCTAATCATCTCCCCCCTGATTTTAAGGGGGTGGGGCCGCGCCCCTGTGTTTAATTACCAGAACGATGCGTGTTATCAAACCATCTTAGGGCTAGTGCAATGTCTTGTGTGGGCGGTACTTGCTACTTTTGTTTGATAGTGAATCATGCGAACCCTCTCCGAGTTATGGAAACAGATGTATCCTCAACAGCTTTTGATGTAATATATGACATGCTTAGATGTAAGTTTGAACTATTTATCATATCAGCAGGGCTTGTTTGATGATTCTTGGTGTTAGTAGGCTAGCTACTGTGCGAGCTATAGTACTTGCAAAACACTCACCGAAGAGAAATGTTGGGGCTGATGAGCTCGTGGTACACTTATACTTATCCGTCGTCGATCGTCCAATAGCCCTAGCTCCTAAAATTTTAGGCTTAGAGATCGATCATACAATTGTCGACACAGATACATTTAGGCCTCATTTGGTTCATAGGGTAGGAAAATTGTAGCAAAAGTACAGAGACGTACAACACAAAATCATAGCAGTGCAGAGACGTACTCCCGACCTAGGCGAGATAGTTTGGCCTAGTGGGTTTGAGTGATATGACGTGGTATAGTGCCCTCCAGTCTTCGCGTGTGGTACTAGTATTGCGGGTACAGTAAGTTTTCATGAAGAAGCGGAATTCAAGAAGTCATGATGGTTCATTTGTCCGAACAACTTACAGTAGGAATGGTTGGGCCTGTGATACGACCGAGGTAGACCAGGATAATTTTGTGCATGGTAGGTGGACCAGGATGGGCGACGTCCCACATGTCGGAGAATGAAAGTATTCATTCCGATATAGAGGATGAGCAATGAGTATTCATTTTTTTTGATGAAGCTATTGTCTCCACTGTTACGATGGAGGAGTCTGAAACATGGCAGCCCAGTGAACTTAGCATGTGCACCACTCCCTGCTTCCTCATGTAATGCTACCATACTGTTGACTATAACGTTGGCTATAAGGTTACCACTTTTTATCCCTTTCTCTCTATCTATTTCCTCTCAAATGTTTTTTACCGTTCATTTTTTAGACACAATTATTTTTATGCCTTTTTTAAGAATTATTTTTTTATACCTAGGAGCACGTGTAGGGACGGGCTCTTGAAGAGCCCACTCCTTGACTTTATAAGTGCCTCTCTCTCCTCCACATAAGCGGGCTTATAGCCCAGTTTTTTAGTACTTACTATGCATGCATGCGGCGGGCAGCTGGCGTCTTGAGGGGCCAGGGCGGTCAGAGCGGACCCGGCTTGCCTGCTCCCTCTCCATGCTCCCATTTCATCCTACGGCTGTCTTTTTTTACTTTTGTCTTTCTAATCTAATCATCTCCCCCCTGATTCTAAGGGGGTGGGGCCGCGCCCCTGTGTTTAATTACCAGAACGATGCGTGTTATGAAACCATCTTAGGGCTAGTGCACTGTCTTGTGTGGGCGGTACTTTCTACTTTTGTTTGATAGTGAATCATGCGAACCCTCTCCGAGTTATGGAAACAGACGTATCCTCACCAGCTTTTGATGTAATATATGACATGCTTAGATGTAAGTTTGAACTGTTTATCATATCAGCAGGGCTTGTTTGATGATTCTTGGTGTTAGTAGGCTATCTACTGTGCAAGCTATAGTACTTGCAAAACACTCACCGAAGAGAAAGGTTGGGGCTGATGAGCTCGTGGTACACTTATACTTATCCGTCATCGATCGACCAATAGCCCTAGCTCCAAAAATTGTAGGCTGAGCGATCAATCATACAATAGTCGACACGGATAAATTCAGGCCTCATTTGGTTCATAGGGTAGGAAAATCGTAGCAAAAGTACAGAGACGTACAACACAAAATCATAGCTGTGCAGAGACGTACTCCCGACCTAGGCGGGCTAGTTTGGCCTAGTGGGTTTCAGTGATATGACGTGGTATAGTGCCGTCCAGTCTTCGCATGTGGTACCAGTATTGCAGGTACAGTATGTTTTCTTGAAGAAGCGGAAGTCAAGAAGTCATGATGGTTCATTCGTCCGAACAACTTATAGTGGGAAAGGTTCGGCCTGCGATACGACCGGGGTAGACCAGGATAATTTTGTGCATGGCAGGTGGACCAGGATGGCCGACGTCCCACATGTCGGCGAATGAAAGTATTCTTTCCGATATAGAGGACGAGCAACGAGTATTCATTGTTTATTTTTGATGAAAGCTATTGTCTCTACTGTTACGATGGAGGAGTGTGAAACACGGCAGCCCAGTGAACTTGGCATGTGCACCACTCCCTCCTTCCTCATGTAATGCTACCATACTATTGACTATAACATTGGCTATAAGGTTACAACTTTTTCTCACTTTCTCTCTATCTATTTCCTCTCAAATGTTTTTTACCTTTCTTTTTTTAGACACAATTGTTTTTATGCCTTTTTTAGAAATATTTTTTTATACCTAGGAGCACGTGTAGGGACGGGCTCTTGCAGAGCCCACTCCTTGACTTTATCAATGCCTCTCTCTCCTCCACATAAGCGGGCTTATAGCCTAATTTTTTAGTACTTGCTATGCATGCATGCGGCGGGCAGCTGGCGTCTTGAGGGGCCAGGGTGGTCAGAGCGGATCCGGCTTGCCTGCTCCCTCTCCATGTTTCCATTTCATCCTACGACTGTCTTTTTTACTTTTGTCTTTCTAATCTAATCATCTCCCCCCTGATTTTAAGGGGGTGGGGCCGTACCCCTGTGTTTAATTACTAGAACGATGCGTGTTATGAAACCATCTTAGGGCTAGTGCATTGTCTTGTGTGGGCGGTACTTGCTACTTTTGTTTGATAGTGAATCATGCGAACCCTCTCCGAGTTATGGAAACATATGTATCCTCACCAGCTTTTGATGTAATATATGACATGCTTAGATGTAAGTTTGAACTGTTTATCATATCAGCAGGGCTTGTTTGATGATTCTTGGTGTTAGTAGGCTAGCTACTGTGCGAGCTATAGTACTTGCAAAACACTCACTGAAGAGAAACGTTGGGGCTGATGAGCTCGTGGTACACTTATATTATCCGTCATCGATCGACCAATAGCCCTAGCTCCTAAAATTGTAGGCTTAGCGATCGATCATACAATAGTCAACATAGATACATTCAGGCCTCATTTGGTTCATATTGTAGGAAAATCGTAGCAAAAGTACAGAGACGTACAACACAAAATCATAGCAGTGTAGAGACGTACTCCCGACCTAGGCAGGCTAGTTTGGCCTAGTGGGTTTCAGTGATATGACGTGGTATAGTGCCCTCCAGTCTTCGTGTGTGGTACCAGTATTGCGGGTACAGTAAGTTTTCTTGAAGAAGCGGAATTCAAGAAGTCATGATGGTTCGTTCGTCCAAACAACTTACAATGGGAAAGATTGGGCCTGCGATACGACCAGGGTAGACCAGGATAATTTTGTGCATGGCAGGTGGACCAGGATGGTCGACGTCCCACATGTCGGCGAATGAAAGTATTCTTTCCGATATAGAGGACGAGCAACGAGTATTCATTGTTTATTTTTGATGAAAGCTATTGTCTCCACTGTTACGATGGAGGAGTGTGAAACACGGCAGCCCAGTGAAGTTGGCATGTGCACCACTCCCTCCTTCCTCATGTAATGTTACCATACTGTTGACTATAACGTTGGCTATAAGGTTACAACTTTTTCTCACTTTCTCTCTATCGATTTCGTCTCAAATGTTTTTACCTTTCTTTTTTTAGACACAATTATTTTTTATGCCTTTTTTTAGAGTTATTTTTTATACCTAGGAGCACGTGTAGGGACGGGCTCTTGCAGAGCACAGTCCTTGACTTTGTTAATGCCTCTCTCTCCTCCACATAAGCGGGCTTACAGCCCAGTTTTTTAGTAGTTGCTATGCATACATTTGGCGGGCAACTGGCGTCTTGAGGGGCCAGGGCGGTCAGAGCGGATCCAGCTTGCCTGCTCCCTCTCCATGCTCCCATCCATGTTCCCATTTCATCCTACGGCTGTCTTTTTTTAGTTTTGTCTTTCTAATCTAATCATCTCCCCCATGATTTTAAGGTGGTGGGGCCGCGCCTTATTTTGTTCCAATCAAATCAAGCCACGTACGTGGGAGCATGGATGGGCACTCGCGGGGGAAGCAGTCAAGTCTCGTCCGGTCAGAGCAGGCTCCGGAAGCGGTCCGGACTCCAGCATGGCCCACCTCACATTATCACCATATATTTCTTGAGTCCATGCGCGGCAGGCGGGCGATCTCTTCTCCCTCCCCTGTTTCTCTCTTCTTAGCCGACGCCCGCCAAGCGATTAGATTTCGGCTATCGACGATTTATTCAATTACAGTCCCGCATGTCAGTGAAATTGCAAGACAACACGGGTTCCCTCTGGTGAGCGGCGTGCAAGCCGGACTTTCGGGGGTGCGACGCGTACGAGTCATAAGTGTGCCGCCTTTTCCTTTAGAACTTGCGAAGCATAACATCTTCGCGCGATCGATCGATAGAAATCCAGAACAAAATGACGAGGGTGGTGCTTTCCTGCTCGTTAGGCGGGCTAGTTTGAGTGATATGACGTGCTACAATGCCATCCACTTGCTCCATTTTTATGTAAGCAAGAGTTTACACTCTTACACGGGAGGATTGCGAAACACCGCGGATCTGATTTTGATCGAGGGATAACTGTTCCCTACCAAATAATGGATCACTTAGCGATTATAGCATGATAGTTAGGGCATCTCCAGCACTGGCCCACAAATTTACACCGGCATCTGTCCGAGGACACTGATGGATGCCATCCGATGCTGCCTGCATACCTTTCGACAACTATATGAACTAACCAGACGAAATTCATGCAAACAAAGCAAATTTCAAATTAACCGGATGAAATTCATTACATTTCGAAAACTTTTCCTACAAACTAGACGATATTCATTACATATTTCGCACAAACCATACTAAAACCTAATGTAAACCTAATCTAAACGATCGCCGGCGCCCGACCACCATGTCCGGCCATGAACCCGAGAAAGCCGGCCATTGCCTTTGCCTCCTCCTCATTCGCCTCGATAACCTCCTCCTCCGAAGCTCAAGGTTCTGAAGATTTCCTCCTCCACGTCACCGTCAAGCGGCTAATAGGCTGCCGATGTTTACGCCACCAAGCTTGGCGTCGACTGAGTGGAGTAGCGTTGGCCTTCCCTGGACCAGAGCGGTGGCGACCTACCGTGTTCTACTCTTCCTCGCTGCCGGCTACGCCCGTGCATGTGCGCTGGCTTCGTGGTCGTGGCGGCGGAGGGTGGCCGGGGGGGTGGGGGGGCGTGCCGGCGATCTCCTTCGTTTGCTCCCGTGATAGTACATCGAAGAGAGCTTTGGAGAGCGCCCGGAGCGGAGCCGCCTATGTCCCTCGTCTGCTCCTGCGACAGTATGTCCAAGAGAGCTTTGGAGCGCCAGGAGGCCATGGTTGGAGTGGTGCCGACAAAAGGAAGGGACCGGAGGAGAATAAGTGTGGGTCTTTGGATATGGCTGGGAGCTGGGGCTCAATTTAATATAGCGGGCGAATGGCAATGAGCCGCGGCAGACAGATGGACAACTGGCGCCAGAGTAGGTTCGTCGTGCATGAATGCAGACGCTGCTTCAGTGACTTAACTGCAGATGTGTTGGGTTACTGACATGTGGGCCCAATGGGCATCTGGCCCGCATGTCAGTGACACACCAATTGCACCTGCAGTTAAGTCCGGTGAATGCGGCATTGACGTTCTGGAGAGACGATGACCGTTTTAGGCGGGAAGCGCGCGCTAGCGATGGAAGGGGTTTCGGTAGACCAAGGCGGTCAGACGCTGGCGTGGTGGTTAAGTGTGAACTCATGGATGACGAGCCTTTGAAGCATATGCGACACATATTGACAACCGCTCTTGTCGCCAGCTAGCCTTCGACGACCACCATTAGACACCACACAACCATGCATAACTTACGAATAATGGACGAATCGGTCAGACACACACTCGTGTGCACTGGCACTAAGATTGGTCGCTCACGATAGTACATACTCCGTACCATAGTACCCTCTCTAGCTAGGCTGTTTTATAGATTGTCGTTGTGATGGACGATATGCATGAGTAAGGCGCTCCGAGTATGACCGTTGGTGTTGAGCCAGGTGAATACATGCTCGGTGTTCGCATAGGCCTCCATCAAACGTCTAAACAGTAATTTCAGGCACCGCCAGGGCGCGCAGGTGATGGGCTTGCCATTTGCGTTGCGCTATGAGCATGACTTTGATTTAGATGGCGACATGCATGCATTAGCATGCTTTGACAGCCTGAGCGTGAGTGTCTGATGCGAAGTATTTCATTTTCATTTGGCTGATGAGGGTGCGTTGCAGCGACGAGTCCGTGGCTTGATTCCCCACATACGCATAATTTTGGTTTTTACAGTATTTCTTTCTCCATTGACAGGTAGGCCCCGTAGATAGATAAATAACACGAGCTGATGAGGCACATGCAGACTGTTTGACTGGTCAACCAGATACGGAGCTATACGCTGAGACAGTGACTATATAATTACCATATCTCGTATACAATGATCAAAGTGAGCTATCAAGACAATTTCCATGACCGCCAATGCATTTTACTCGGTAATAAATGACCAGGATTGAGGGGGAATCCAAATTTCCTTCGTCTTCTATCCTTGAGCTCTTGACAAACCAATGCACTATATGGTTGTCCAGCCACTCCACCCCAGAGCTCTCACCAAGCGTCGTTCATGCCACCGCGCCGCACACTAACCGGTAAGGCAGCGATGGCATCCTGCCGCGCCGAGTTCCTCGCTGCCCACGACCGCACACAAAATGGTAGGGAAGCGATGGCATCCCGCCGTGCCGAGTTCATTGCCGCTCGTGACCTCACACCTATGTGGGAGGAATTTGAAGATGCCAAGGCCGAATAGGCGGTAGAGCAAGAGGCGGCCAAAGCCGCGCAAAGGGAGCGGAAAAGTCAGAAAGCACTCAAGAAAAGAGAGGCCTGCTGCCGCAAGAAAGAAGAGGACGCACACGCTGCTGCGGAGAGGTCGGCGGAGATCCAAGCACGGTGGGGTGTCGCCAACAAAGCCGGAAAGGAGAACAACGACGTCTGGCCAGCATGTGAGAAGTAGTAGTACTAGTAGTTAGTGTGTGTGTCTGTGTCTAAGTATGAGCATGTACCAGTACTACTAGTTACTATTGTAGTTTTTAGGGCAAATTACTAGTACATTAGCCTAGACTAAATGGAAAAATTCCTGTCCTATGCATCAAATGGCATCTCTTTCTCTATAGGAATTTTTTTGACTATGTACTGCAAGGCAACAGCCTCACAGTCTTTTATTAAAACTCAAAGCAAAGTAGTACAAAGTTACAAAGTTAAGAGAGAGGAGGAGAGAGTAATACTTACAAAATAAGTGATTAGGGTAAGGAAGCTATCCAAGAGGTTAAAATATTCCTATATTTACATTTGATTCTATGAGCTAAAAGAGAGATGTCCTGCAAAAAATTCCTCCTCCATGCCCTGAAAGAAGGTGTTTCATTCCTGAAGATCTTCCCATTCCTTTGTATCCAAATATTCCAAGTGGCAGTGAATACTACCTCAGGGAAAAAAGGATGCCCAAAATCCCTCCTAGCATCAGAAGCCATGTCAAAAGTGGTCTGGTCTGGCTGTGGATTCCATGAAATACCCAGATAATTCCAGATACGTTGGCTAAAATTGCAGGCGAAGAATAGGTGTGCTCTGTCCTCATGTGATGCCAAATGGCATAGAACACAAGTGTCATCCTGTATGATCCAGTGCCGTCGCTGCATCATGTCTCTAGTGTTTAGACGATCCATCAGAAGGAGCCAACCAAAAACCTTAAACTTCAGAGTACAAGAACATTTCCAAATCCACTTAAAGATGGGGTCAACCACATTGTCCGAAAAGCATGACAAGTAGTATATCTTGGACTGATAGTCACCAGTCTTGGAAGGCCATTTCCAGACATCTTTAACCCCTTCTTGAAGTTGAACCATACTAAGGAATACCTGAAGTTGATTGAACTCCTCAAAGGCCTCAACAGACAATGGTAGATGAAGGTTGTCAGATGGTTCGGGTAACTCCAAAATATCCTTGACTGTTAGAGTGTCATCAATGACAAAGGAGTGGAGTCTTGGAAATTGAAGCCGCATGTTAACCGTTGTGTTGTTAAATTGCCAACGGTCAAGCCAGAAAATCACTGTATCCCCCGATCATACTTGTGGAACAGCCAAGTTACAAAACTTATCATAGAGCTTGAGTACATCTCTCCACCAGAAAGAACCGCAGTTTTGTGTGACTTGGGGGGGCGCAAAAGCGTAATAAGTGTCCCAGATAAGAGATACCCATGGTACGTCCATCTTATTAAGGAACTTGAAAAGGTGCTTGATGAGTAAGGCATCGTTTTGAATGCCCAAGTCTAAAACTCCCAAACCACCACAAGTTTTAGGACGACATACCAAATCCCAAGCCGCCAAAGACTGCTGAGGCGTATCCGAGTTCCCTCTCCACAAGCATTGCCCATAATCTGCTCGATCTGCTTCAATATACCCTGCGGTAACGAAAGGGTGCACAAGAAATATATTGGCATAGAACTTAGTACAGACTGTAAGAGTTGTAGCCGGCTGCCTTGATTCAAGAGACAAGAAGACGCAGATAATCGTCTTTCAATACGATCCACCAAAGGCAACAGATCATAAATTGTTGGCCGGGAAGTGCCCATTGGTAGGCCGAGGTAAGTGAATGGCATAGTACCAACATCACATCCAAGCAATGCAGCAACACGTGTGCCTTCATCATCAGTCATATTGATTGGTATCAAAGAGGACTTACTGAAGTTCACCCTGAGGCTGGTTGATTTGGCAAAGACATCAAGCATTTGTTTGAAAGCAATGAGCTGACTATCAATAGCTGGAAGAATGATGAGCATATCATCAGCATATTGCACGATCGGATAGTCCATCGAGGTAGTTGGGATTGGCAATGTGAGAATATTCCTGGAGCACATCTCGTTTACAACCGATTGGAGCAAATCCACCGCGATCACAAAGAGCAATGAGGATAGCGGATCACCATGACGAACACCTGAACGACAGACAAAATGATTACCAGGCACTCCATTCAGAAGGACTGAAGAGGATCCTGTCGATAGAATGCTGTCAATCCAACTAGTCCAACGGTTATCAAAACCCTTACATTCCAAAATCCTAAGTATCAACTCATGCTCAATGGTGTCAAACGCCTTTGTGAAGTTTAGTTTCAGGAGAATGATAGGCCTTTTGGAAGCTTTGCATTGGTGTATGTATTCAAAACACCATGCCAAACAGTCCTGGATGGATCGACACCGAAGAAAACCATATTGGTTTGAGATGCATGTCATCTCACTTCCTATGATTTTCATATTCCTATAAAATTCATATCTTATGAACGAATGGAGGCCTCTGTTGGAGTAACTACTGTAGCTAGCAGTACTGCTGGTACAGTAGTTTTCTTCAAGAAGCGGAATTCAATGAAGTCATGATGGTTCCTTCGTCCGAGCAACTTCAAAGTGGGAAGTGGGCCTGTGATTTGATGGCTCATTAGTGATTGTTACCGTGTCGCGACGACCGGGGTGACTCTCCCTTGGAGTTCTGCGTGCATGGCAAGTGGACCAGGATGGTCGACGTCCCACATGTTGGCGAACGGAAGTATTCTTTCCGATATCGAGGAGCAAGGAAACCGCGTGGTATAGTATCACTGCTGATTGATTCTCAAAAAAATAGTATCACTGCTGATTTATAATTATTTTTTATTTTTGATGAATGCTAGCGTTTCAACTCTTACGCCGAAGAGTGACAAACACGGCACATGCTGGATGTCCCACACGTCAACGAAAGGAGTGGGACATGAACAACATGGTAGAGCCCAGCGCAAAAAATCCCAGCGTGGTAGAGCGTCTCCACTTCTTCCACTTCTGGGTCGGAGACCACACGTAGTAGTACTTAGTGGTATGAACGATACAAAGTGCGACCTTGAGAGAAAGACACGTCTAGTTGGAAGGTCTCAGGGCATACACGTAAACAAATATAAAAGTTAATATGTGCCTCCAACTAATATAGTAGTAGTAGAGTACTTAGGCACGTACTCCATAACATCACCGTGCATTGCACGTACAACATTTAGTGGTAGTACGTAGTAAGAGACAAATGACGCCCAAGAGTTCCCTTCTCGACCCACTTTTGGGTGTTTGGTAGAGTGTATGGAGGGTGCATGAGTCCACACTAGTTTAGCACAAATACACTAAAAGCATGCATGAAGAGAGCATGCATGAAGAGGGGTGTTGAGTTGAGCATGCATGAAGAGGGAACAACTATGCTGAGACGAGAACGCAACCAAACACACCCTATATGCCACGAATGTTCAAACCATTTGTGCCTTTCTACTTCACTTACTGCACTACATTACTCAGGTTCGTACGTCCACTTCTGGGTACATGTCCGTCTCGTAGTTCCAGTCCCACGTGTTCTTCATATAGATGGAACGATCCTTACATAACATGTGCAACTTGCTGCTAGATGTCTCGCGTGTTGGCAAAAGGATGAACAAAGCTCACGTAAAAAAATAGAGTGGAAGAACAGAGATTCCCGATGACCGAGAAGGAGCAAGGAACCTCGTGGTGGAGCGTCTGCACTCATAATATTTAATATTATTCAGCGATATAAAATCAACCAATCATCTCCACAGTGGACTGGAAGAGTACGAAACATGGCAGCCCAGTGTAGTTACATCATACTAGTATATGTCTAACCCACGCTATCACCATATTTCTTGGCTTCCGTGCGACACCTATCTCTAGTAATCCAGCAGCATGTATCGCTTCTCCCTCCTCGTCTCTCTCAAAGTGCGATTGGCTGGCATTTTTGCCGTCTATTGAGGTCGGTTAACTCATCACATGTTAGCGACATGCCAAGAGCATTCTAAAAAAATCCTTTCACGTTCCGTTTTCAAAATGAATCCTTTCACATACGAATTTTACTGTATGCTTTGAGTAACTTGCATGTCCTATACTGCTCCTGTTTGATACTCTAACTTAGCTAGAGGTTAGACTAACTCATGACTAACCCTGAACTAACTGTAGCCAAAGAGGTGTTTGGGTGACAGGGTTAGATTGACAATAAATTCACTTGATGGAGAGAGAAAAGTGATTTTTCAGTGGTCCCAATGAGGACTATCTCCAGTTAGCACCTCTTGGTTGGGATAGTTTTTTTGGTGGGTTCAGTGCAACTTGCTCCAATTTAAACCCTCGTGCTTGGATACTTTAGGGCTATTTGAGCCCCAACTAACTCAAACTAACTCTAACCCATGGATCCAAACAAGTCCTATGGCCAGTCTCGACACGGAGCAGTCGCGTGCACCGAGAAGCGGCACTCTCTCGGCCGTCGCGCCACTTCAAAGCCGGCGCCATTGAGAGATCGCCTCCGCTCTGGCCGGGCATTAATGCAGCACTGACGCTCTAGGGCGACGCAGACCGTTTCACGCGGGAAGCGCGCGCTGCAAGGATAGGTTTTGAACCGCTTCAGGTGTAGTACTGGTAGTTTGCAAAACTACTCAATTATTGCACTCAGTTTCCTAAGAAATTGTGGTAAAAAACGTTACTCCACAGCCCGCTTCCCTTCTCCTTCCTCTTCCACCGCCCGCGCACATCCATGGGAAGTGACCGGTCAACCCTTATATAGGAGTGCTAGCACAAAAATATGCATGCATGACCACTAAAATTTCCATATTAAAGCGCCGCTCTGGCGGGAGTATGGCATATGTTGTTACCTTCGGCCGGGCCATGGCTACCGAGCGACGACGACCAGAGAAGAGGCAGCGGGAGGGGAATGAATGCAGCTACTGTTTGGGTTCGCCGTCCGGCTTAAATAAATGCGCAGCATCACGTGTACCCGCGGGTGCACAAATTGTAACATACGTGTCTGCTTAAGTGGGCGTCACATAACTGGTGTGTGTGTGAGAGAGATTCTGAGAGATAGAGTGTGTGTGTGTGTGTGTTCGACTCTACTCTTCGTACATGTACTCAACCTTTTGCATCGGGATATAAGTATAATGGTATTTACTTTAGGTAGTGATTTACGTGGCCATGTTAACATGGTTGTGTAAAAAAATGTCACTTCCTGTTCGTGATTTGCGTTATATGATTACAAGCAAGATGCTCGTGCATTGCACGGAACATAAATATGCATTTTTTTTACAAAACACCTGTTGTGATTGACCCATGCAGGAGTAATCTCATGTGTAAAAACTAATGATATCTCGAGAATTTTATCGGAAAACTGGCATCTCGAGAATGTCATCAAAAAAATGGAAGATGAGAGATAAGGTGAGGAGGAGTGGAGCGTGATGGTGACTGGTGGTCGAAATGGGCGGAGGCATGGGGATGGACGGTGCCGGCAGGCGGCAGCGGCCACCATGCTAGATTGTTCCAGAGACTTCCTTTTTTTAATTGCTGAGCAATGAGGTTGTGGGAGATAAGGATGTGGAGAGAGGTGCGGGTATCTTTTGTAAAATTATCATAGTTTGCTTTCTATTCGTCAGATATAGATTAGACGGTTTATATTACAAGATGGCAGGCACACCATCATCGCCAACTTGTTTTTTTATAAGGGTACAGATGATAAGTTTGCTGACTACTAAAGTAAAGTGGAATTTGTCCATGTTATACAAGTAAATGAAGGTGATTGTTTATCATACGGGTAAGGTTGGATGAAGGGTGGTAGGAACAAATGCTCCACCTAGAGCATGTGTGTGTGAGATGGATTCTTAGTGTGTGTGTGTGTGTGTGTGAGTGAGAGAGAGAGATGGAGTCTTAGTGTGTGTGTGTGTGTGAGAGAGAGAGAGATATGGAGTCTTAGAGTGTG
>NC_041387.1:49099520-49196871 GCF_002162155.2 Triticum dicoccoides
TGTGCATGGCGTCATCATAGAGAGGTGATGTGTATGGTAGAGGAGGGAAGAGAAGGTGTGTGCGCGTGAGAGGATTCAATATCGAGAGAACGTGTTTGTTCGAGAGACACCGAGGAAGACTACTATATATCGATGGTGCATGTAGGCAGGAATTAAACAAAGGGATGGTCTTATTGGTTTTGGGGATATAGGGGAAGAGTGAGAGGGGGGGGGGTATCTAGAAGGAGATTGTTAATTGTGAGTGTGTGTTTTACCCATCCAGGCGGAAGTTATGTGCACACAAGAGGAGAACGATTCGATGTGGCGTTAGGGTTGAGGGTAATTAATTACGTATGGAGACATAGAGACCTTGAACATGCATGTGTGAGAGGTATACATGTATACGTGGGATGTGTGTGTGTGCGCGCGCATGATCGAGATAAAAGAAAGAAGACATAAGTCATAAGATCAACGACATGGGAGAGACGGATCGGTATGACAATATGCATGCATGTGAGAATGCAGGGAAGAAGGCCCGACAATTGAGCATGTGTTTTTGTCTTTAAGAGATAGTGGCGTTGGCTGGAGCATGCATCTATAGCGAGCAGAGGGAGTGAGGCACAACAATTGTACAAAAGAGATCAACCTATAAATGCATATGTATGGAGAGACATATATAGTGTGGGTGATAGGAAGCAAGACTCCGTGCGAGAAAGAAATGTTGACGGAGAAACTACAGATAGATACAGAGATGGAGATGCTAGCTAGAGGGACATCTGCTAGTTTGAGTGTTGGAGATGACCACCGGGTGGTTCATAGGGTGAAGTTATACATGTGTGTGTGAGAGAAAGATAAAAAGAGGGCACTTGACTGCATGTAGAGAGAAACATATGTAGTGTGCGTGATAGCAAGCAAGAGTGAGGGCGAGAAAGAAGGTTGATGGAGAAACAGATAAATAGAAAGATAAAGATGTTAGCTAGTGTGCGTTAGAGATAGGAGTCGAGTGGATGAGAAGGCTGAGTTATGTGTGTGGGTGTGAGAGAGATAGAGAGAGGGTGCATGTGAGTCACATACAAACAGATATCAGAGAGAAATGAGATCCCGAGAGACAGAGTTTTGTGTCTGCGAGAGAGAAAGATATTTCACAACGAGAGCGATAGCTAGAGAGACATATGACGGAACGCAAGATATCTCTAGGGAGAGAGAGTGTGTGTGAGCGACATACAAGAAAACAGTGGAGAAATATGAGACCCTGGGAGACAGAGTTTGTGTTTGTGTGTGAGAAAGAGATATTTAAGAGGAAGAGTCGTAGGTTCTCATATCTAAGGAGCGAAATACATCTCTGTATGAGGGGTGTGCGAGTGGCACACATGGGAATAGTAGAGAGAAATGAGACCCCGGGAGACTTTGTGTTTGTGTGAGAGAAAGAGATTCCACATGGAGAATCATAGTTAGAGACACATAGCAGGGAGCGAGATATACTTAGAGAGAGATAGGGTGATGAAGGTTGAGGGAGAGAGTACCGTCAGTGTGTTACGAAGATAAAAGATCATGTCGACATACAGGTAGCACGAGAGATACCTGGGAGACGATGAATGCGTATAGGTCTAGAGAGATAGTCCTATATAAGCATGAGTGATAGCTATATGAGACGAATATCTGGATTAAAGGGGATTCAAAAATTTAAACTGAAGATCACGACATCGATAATATCATAACGCAAATTGGTGTATCAAACATGCATATTCATTTGAATTTTGGCACACGTGTAATGTTATATAGTTGATCAACATTGGTGATCCATAGATTCTTTAATCACAAACAATGCATGGTTTATATGCAATTAATGTCTAAACGGGATTACACTATATGTTGCGTGTGTGAAACACATTATACATGTTTGAGAAGTAAAAAAACCCGCATGAAACACACATTAATTGGAGACAGTTAGCGAGGAATGCATACATTGGATTTCAACAAAAGTGATTTCAAATATTTGAAAATCCAAATTTATGGATACAACCTTATGAATCTGAGATCATGCCATTTGTAAACCATATTTATATATAAATGGTGTTGTGCTTTTGAAAGTATATATAAAAAAATGATGTATATAGAATTTAATTCCAATTGAAAAGGGATCCCGCCCGAAAAAAATAGAATACAAACGGGATTCGAATTGAGTTGTGTCGGAGTAAATGACCACGGGTAGCCTAGCCGGCTCCCTTTGGCCCTTAGAAAAAACAATGGGCTAACCGAGCCTTAAAGCGCCCAAGACACGGGGCCGCCTTCTTCCGGCCGGCTATCACACAGGCCGGCTACTGGAAGGCAGCCCCGCCATAAACCCTCTTGGAGGACGCCACAATAGGGCCGGCTCCGAGAGGCCGGCCGCGGAAAGGCCGACTCCAAGAAGCCGACCCAAGAAGATCGACTCGAAGAAGCCGGCCCCTGGCAGGCGGCCATGGGCCGTACCCTAAAAAGTCTGCACCCCCATAACGATGACGGCACAGGGCGTGGCTACAGTGGACCCTGCCACCCCTGAATCCCGGAACACGCATGGCTACAGTACGGCGTACGGGACGGCCATCTCCCGTCCGACGTGGCACTGTTGCCATGCAGATCATGACACCCTCCACGATGGGTTGCCAGTATGGCCCGTAGGCAGCGGGCCCCTTTGGTCAGAGAGACGCCCAAAGGTGGCCTGGCCTCCCCCAGCCGGCCTAAGGCATGGCCAGCTTCCTATAGCCGGCTTGCTCCCCTCCTCGGGGCACAAGCACCATCAAGGAGACAAGACGAGGTAAGGCTACAGTGAGAGCCCGCAAGGCGGCGACACTGTAGCCACGCTTACCTCGACAAAGCTCTCGTCATCAGAGGTGAGGCAACAGTAACCAGCCCCCGGCAAGACCGCCAAGCGGTGGGGCCGGCCTGTCGACCAATGGGCCGGCAGCTGGCGGGACCCACCAGTCGGCGGGCCCCAGTAGCCGGCAAAGAAGCTGACGGTCGTAGACGCTGATGGCCTGGACCCACGCCTAGCCGGATTACCATTGTACCCCCAAGGGGTAGGCCTATATAAACCCCCCGGGACACCCATGCAAAGGGTTGATCTCATAGAGTTTTAGACACCACCATAGGGAGAGACGAGAGCTAGCCTTGCCCTTCTTCCTCCTCCCACCGAACAGCTCAAGGAGCCTCTTGTAGCTTCTTATCGATCTAGTGATCATGCGGAGACCCTGCAAAGCAGGAGTAGGGGTATTATCTCCATGGAGAGCCCCCAACTTGGGTAAGATCCGCCGGCGTGCATGTCTTCGCCTTATCCCGTTTCCAAGCACCGGCGATGTCTTACTGGCTCCCACAATGATAAGTCATCCGTTGGCATATGTCACACCTACCACCCGACATTTGGCGCCCACCATGGGGCCAGGTGCACCGTCGTCCGGAGACCTGCTCTGGACAGGAACTGAGGGAGTCCCGGATTAGGGGGTGTCCGGATAGCCGGACTATGACCTTTTGCCGGACTCCCGGACTATGAAGATACAAGATTGAAGACTTCGACCCGTGTCCGGATAGGACTTTCCTTGGCGTGGAAGGCAAGCTTGGCGATACAATATGAAGATCTCCTCCCATTGTAACCGACTCTGTGTAACCCTAGCCCTCTCGGGTGTCTATATAAACCAGAGAGGTTTAGTCCGTAGGACGAACAACAATCATACCATAGGCTAGCTTCTAGGGTTTAGCCTCTCTGATCTCGTGGTAGATCAACTCTTGTACTACCCATATCATCAATATTAATCAAGCAGGAGTAGGGTTTGACCTCCATCGAGAGGGCCCGAACCTGGGTAAAAACATCGTGTCCCTTGTCTCCTGTTACCATCCGCCTAGACGCACAATTCGGGACCCCCTACCCTAGGAGGCTCGGGGACTTCGGCAGGCGGCTCGGGGACTTCGGCAGCCGGCTCGGGGACTGCCGTAGTCGAACCCGGCCCGGGGACTACTGCAGCCGGCCCGGGGACTGCACCAACACAACAGGCGGCGGCCGACTCCAACTCCTCACAACCCAGCCCGCCCACCTTGGTTGCAGTAGCCGTTTTGGCAATCGAAGAAGTCACAGCTCCATCATGGGCCCAGCCCATCCTCCATTTCCTGATAAACGGAGAGCTGCCGACTGACGAGATCTCGGCAAGACAAGTCCAACGCCGAGCCGGAGCATACACAATAATGAACCGAGAGCTTGTTAGGCGCAGTGTTACCGGAGTCTTCCAGCGCTGCGTCGAGCTAGAGAAAGGCATAGCAATCTTCGAAGACATCCACCAAGGCGAATGCGGCCACCATGCCGCCTCCAGGGCACTCGTCGCCAAGGCTTTCCGCCATGAATTCTTCTGGCCGACTGCTTTGGAGGATGCCAAGGAATTAGTCAAACACTGCAAAGGGTGCCAAATCTTCGGCTCCAAGCAACACGTGCCGACTTCTGCACTCAAGACCATCCCCATCACTTGGCCTTTTGCCGTCTGGGGGCTGGACATGGTCGGCCCATTCAAGACGGCGTGCGGCGGCATGACACATCTGCTTGTCGCCGTGGACAAATTTACCAAGTGGATTGAAGCAAAGCCGATCAAGAAACTGAATGGGCCGACTGTCGTGACATTCATTGCAGACATTACAACCCGGTATGGAGTACCACACAACATCATCACCGACAACGGCATGAATTTTGCCAAGGGAGAATTGGCACGTTTCTGCGCGACACTGGGCATCCGACTGGACTTAGCGTCCGTTGCCCACCCGCAGTCAAACGGCCAAGTCGAGCGAGCAAACGGCCTCATCCTCTCCGGCATCAATCCCCGACTGGTCGTGCCATTGGAGCGTTCGGTCGGCTGCTGGCTCGACGAGCTGCCGGCCGTCCTCTGGAGTCTGCACACTACCCCAAACAAGTCAACCGGCTTCACCCCCTTCTTCCTTGTATATGGTGCCGAGGTTGTCATCCCAACTGACATCGAGTTCGACTCACCTCGGGTCACCATGTACACGGAGGCGGAGGCTAAGGAAGCACGAGAAGACGGCGTCGACTTGCTGGAAGAAAGCCAACTATTAGCCCTCAGCCGGTCCGCCATCTACCAGCAGGGTCTACGCCGTTACCACAGTCGGAGGGTCAAGCCAAGAGCTTTCCAAGAGGGAGATCTTGTGCTCCGGCTGATACAGTGAACAACCGGCCAGCACAAGCTCCCGGCCCCTTGGGAAGGCCCCTTCGTCATCAGTCGGGCTCTAGGAAACGACTCCTACTACCTAATCGACGCGCAGAAGCCGAAGGCACGCAAGAGAGACGATTCCGGTAAGGAGTCGGAGCGTCCGTGGAACGCCAATCTCCTTCGAAGATTTTACAGTTGAAATGCAGTATGTATCACGCTACCTTTTGCATTAAGTATGAGACAACGGGCTCCCCAAGGAGTTCTCGGGGACTACCCTCTTTTATCTATGTATGCCGAGTATCATACCCATGGTTATGCCACTACATTCATTTTTTCGTCCGGCACCGGGTTCGACTAGTCGGCCCGGGGACTTGCCGCCTTGAGTTATGTCCAAGTTCTACCTGCAGTCAGACAAGTAATGTGCCGGCACCCAAGCGTTCTCTTGTGAAAGTCACAGCTCGAAGAATCGGCTGCCCGACTAGCAAGAGCCAAAGGCAGAAAAGGAGGCCCACATGAAAAATGGCTAAGGACTAACGAACTTACATAACACAAGCCGGCTCCCCCCTCGCCAACCGGCTGTCGAAGTAGCCGGCTGGCCGGCTTCCCTTCTTACTCTGCTACAATCTAAGAAAGCTCGAGTACTTGCCTTTCCAGACGGCCGAATTCCTTACCCGGCCATGGACTGCTGAGCAGTTGTCCGGCTGGGAAGGCGGCAACTAAGTGAAGGCAGCAAAGGAAAAAAGCCGAAAGATAAAAAGCAAGTAGGAATGGAAGCCAAGCACATGCATAATAATATTTACACAAAAGGCCTTCGAAAGGCCGGCATTCGACAAAGTTTGAATACACCCCCAGTGGGTGGAATTGTGCAAAGTTAATAAAGCTGTTCAAAGAGTGACAAGCAGGAAAGTAAAAACAGCGAATCAAGCCAAGGGAGCGTCCGGGGCGTCAGGCAGATTGGTGGAGACGGCGGTGTCGGCTGGAGGAGTGGCCGACTGGCAAGTCTCGGCCTGATTGTCGCCTGCGGCAGGCGAAGCATTCGCACGCGCCTCATTGCTGGAGGCACGGTCAGGCTGAAGCTGGCTGGCTGCTTCACCATCCGGCACGGCGTCTTCGCCATCTTCCTCCTCCTCCTCTTCGCTCTCGTCGCTGGAGTCGATCTCCTCCGCCGAGTCTTTACCATCGGACGGGTTCAGCCCGAACCATTCCTCCGGCTACGCGACGCCATCTTCGTTTACCTCAGGAGCAAAGGCGCTGGTGTCGGTGAAGTCGGCAATCGCTGGGGCGCGCTGGATGATAGCCGGCCGCACCGCCTCCAGCTCCTCGTCAGCCTCGCCAAGTGCGCAACTGGTCCAAGTTCAGCCCAGGGTACCAAGCCCGGACGAACTCTAGCGCCCGTCGGGCACCGGACCGAGCTGCTGAAGCCTTCCAGGCCTCGAGGCGGCCGACTACTACCTCCAGCCAGTCGGCAGTACAGCTGGGGGTGCGAGGAATTACTTCGCCAGGCCAGAGGGCGGCCAGCACCTGTGCTGCGGCACGCTGAAGTCGGCGGAGCATGCGGTAGGCTGGCTGGAGGCGGGCTTGGATCGCCAGAAGCTACTCCTCAAGCGATCGGTTGGTGTCCGGTGTGATCTCAACCCCAGCCTGCCGCCGGGCCTCACGGTTAGCTTCGATGGCTTGGTTGGCAGCGACGGAGTAGCCATGAAAGTACTCTTCACAAAGAAGAAAGAAACAGAGCAAGTCAGGAGATAAACCGGTTTGCAAGGACAAGCAAAGGAACAAAGAAGAAGGCGGCCTACCGTCAATCAAATCCTCGACCCGGCCGTAGCCTTCGCTCAAAGCCTGCCTTGCCTCGGCCCAGCTCTCCGCCTCAGTTTCGTATTCGGCTTTGAGGGCGGCCTCGCTGTCCTGCGCTGCCTTCAGGGCCGCCTTGTGGCTTTCCTCCTGGTCGGCCAGTTTCTTGGCCAGGCGGTCACGCTCCTAAGCCAAGGCACTGAACTCGCCCTCCTTGGTGCGAAGGGCGGTCTGGGCCATGCCCAGCTGCTGCCTCAAGTTGGCATTGGCTCCTGCCAATATGAAGAAGAAGAAATTAAGAAATAAATCGGCAAGAAAGATCCGACCCGAGTGCTCAGCAGTCGGCCCGAATCTCGGGGACTACACCCAGTGGGTGCGCTGACGCGCCCCCACATGAGATAAAAGGACAAAGACACTCACGCCGGCTCTCCGACAGATCGGCGGCCTTTTGGTTCACCTCCCGGACCTGAGAGTTAAAGGTAGCGGCGTGGAGGTTGTGATAATCCTGCAAACAGGACAAAGGTGCAAGCAAGAACAAGTCATTAAAACAAAGTCTTCAAAGAAGTTCCAAGCCGCCTGCTCAACAGCCGACTCGGAACTCGGGGACTACACCCAGTGGGTGCGCTGACGCGCCCCCACCGAAGAAATCAAGAGCAAGAAACTCACCCGAACGACCGCCCGTGTCGCAAGAAACTCTTGGGTGCACTGCTTCAGCGCGGTGGCCTGAGCCTGAAGCCGGCTACGGACATCTTGCGCCGCCAGGTTTAACGCGGATGTCCCACCGCCCGGCGTCCACCCTGGCGAGCAGACGGTGGCCGACTCCAGATCGGCCGACAACGAGCTGGAGCCGGCGGCCCCCTGTGGATCCGGCTCTGAAGCCGCCCTCCCCACACGCCGATGAGTCGGTGACAAGACCACAAGATCCGCCCTTGCAGTTGGCTCTCCTCCAGCCGGCTTCTCAGGCGCCACCTCGGGCTGGCCGCCTTGCCGGTCCCGACCGACGGAGACGGCACCACTTCTCCCTTCGGGACGACTATGTCGCCCCCCTCCCTCTCCATCGCCGGCGGGTCACGATCGATTTCCTCCGACGGGGGCACCGGGATGTTGGGGGCCGCGGAGCGAAGGGGGATGACGAGTTGCGGAGGCTGGCTGCACAGGGCCTCCGCCGCCCTCTCTGCAGCCTCGGCCTCCGCCTGGGCCCTGGTTGCCGCCTCGGCCTGCGCCTCGGCTGACTCCGCTCCTCCGCCTCCCGCTCCTCCCGTGCCTCCCGCGCGTTCCGCTCCGTTGCCGCCTGAAGCTCGGCGCGGGGGTCTATGCGGCAGGAGCCCGTAGATCCTCCCGCCCCGCCGACTATGGAGGCGGCGGTAGTCCGCTCAAGAGAGAGCGGGGCCCTGGTTGATGAAACGGAGAAAGGACTTAGAAGAGCATCGAGTAAAGAAAGAAAGAAAAGCGCGTAAAGACCAGTACTTACGTGGAAACCGCCTGCGGCTGCTTCACCACTTTGCGGAAGCGGGCCGCCTTCGCGGCCGCCTCGTCCCGCTTGGTTGTCGTCGCGGATCCCTTGGGCTTCTTAGGCCGGTCGCCGAACAGAGTCGGCGCCGCCCGACGCTTCTGCGCGCCGCCTCGTGTGGTCGGCCCGTCGGACGGGCCGGCGCCTTGGGGGTCGGTCGCCGGCTGGCGGCGCGGAATGGGCTCGGCCTCGTCATCGTCGGGCCAGTCGTCAAAGCCGGCGGTGAAGCCGGAGCCGCCTGTCTCGCCGCCTCACCCTACGGCGTCGTCGTCTAGGGCGGCCGCCCCCAAGCCGGGGTCGTCAAGGTCGTCCACCATGCGGTCCGGGGTGAACTCGCGCTCCGGCCCCATGGTCCCGGCCGAAGGATGAAGAAGGGGGTTCTGATTGAAGACAAGCCGACTGGTCAAGAGCCAGCCAGAAAGAACTCGGCAACAAGAAAAGAAGAAAGGAAAGAAAGGCTTACCACGGGCGGGGGTGGGGGGGTGGCACGAGAGTACGGCTCCTTGCCATACTGCCACTCCTCGGTGAGCTTGCAGTTGGCGATGTAGTTCACCATGTAAGATATCTCGTCGTGAGGCATCTCTCTGGTGCTGAGCCGGCTTGGGTCGAAGCGGCCGCTCATCTAACAGATCAGATGAGGGCGGCCTTGGAGCGGGAGTACCCGGCGTTCGACGAAGGCGGCCATCAAGTCAGGCCCAGTCAGGCGCTGCGACTAGATTAGCACCCGAAGCCGAGCGACGGCACCAGCTCCAGCCGGCGTCAGCGACCTGGCCCGAAAGGACCATGAAGGCTGCCTCCCAGGCGGCGGGCCGGCTACGTAAGCTAGCAAGTTGACGTAGTCACCATTCGGGGCGACGTTCTTCACGTAGAAATAAGACTTTTGCCAGAGCTTCACCGACTGGATCAGCGTGATAGGAGGGAACAGGTTGTCGGCGGTGGACCTCCGAATGGCGATGAAGGCACCGCATGGAGCCGGCACGCCTGCGACGACCGTGCCGAGCTTGGATTGGAAAAACTCCCCCCAGAGCTCGGTGGTGGGGAGGACGCCGAGGAAGCCCTCACACAAAGTGATGAAGGCCGACAACAGCACCACCGTGTTGGGGGTGAGGTGGTGCGACTAAAGATGATAGAAGTCAAGAAACGCGCGGAAGAAGCCGCTTGCGGCAAGGTCGACGCCGCTCGCGGGAAGGCCGATGCCGTGCAGGCAATGCGAGTAGAAGATCACTCGCTCGCCCTCCTCCGGTGCGGGCGAAACTTCCCTCGCCAACGCGATACGGACCCGCACAAGATCTTCGCCCGGCAACCGCCGCGTCGAGCAAAGAAAATCGATGTGGTCATCGCGGGCATTGGAGCCGTCCCAGGAGCTCGACGTCGGAGCCATGACGGTGGTGGGGCGATGGAGAGCGCGGCGACGGAGAGCGCGTGGCGCGGTGGGGGCGAGTTTGCGGCGCGCTAGGAAGAAGAAAGACTGGCGGAACGGAAGCGCTGCGGAGAGCTGCTGCGAAGAAGAAGAAGAGGGAGGTGGCGGAGTGAGGGCCAGCGTGCGGACGACTGCCGCTCCCCCTTCCCGCCCCTACTTATAGCCTCGCGCGGCGAAGCCGAGGAGGCGAGGCACGAGGGGGCGTGGGATTAACTGCGCCCACTCCCCCACGACCCGTGATTATCGTGCCATTATGACGAGTGGGAACCGCCGCCGGAAGACGTGCGGTCAGTTCGGGCAGCAAAAGATCCGCGCACGGGCCGAGGCGTGGAAGTGGCGGGCCCCGGCCTGCAGTGGCGTCCTGTCATGCGCGGGGGCTGGCAGGCCCTTCCAGACGAAGGGTGCCACATGGTGCACGGTTGGCGGGCGGTCAGCCTACCGCCTGGCTAGCGCGCCAGCTGGTTCCCGCCTTCGGATTTCAAGGAGACTTCGCCGAGAAGGCACACATAAGAGAAGCCGTCTCCTAGCTGCCGGCTCTTTGGGATAGGAAGCTGGCCGAGCTTCTCGATTCCCCCTTCAGCCGTGAAGCCCAACCAGCTTCAGGGAATACTATCGGAGTAAATGACCACGGGTAGCCTAGCCGACTCCCATTGGCCCTTAGAAAAAACAATGGGCTAACCGAGTCTGGAAGCGCCCAAGACACGGGGCCGCCTTCTTCCGGCCGGCTATCACACAGGCCGGCTACTCGAAGGCGGCCCGGCCATAAACTCTCTTGGAGGACGCCACAATAGGGCCGGCTCCGAGAGGCCGGCCGCGGAAAGGCCGACTCCAAGAAGCCGGCCCAAGAAGATCGACTCCAAGAAGCCGGCCCCTTTCAGGCGGCCATGGGCCGTACCCTAAAAAGTCTGCACCCCCATAACGATGATGGGACAGGGCGTGGCTACAGCGGACCCTGCCACCCCCGAATCCCGGAACACGCATGGCTACAGTACGCCATACGGGACGGCCATCTCCCGTCCAGCGTAGCACTGTTGCCATGCAGATCATGACACCCTCCACGACGGGTTGCTAGTACGGCCCGTAGGCGGTGGGCCCCTTTGGTCAGAGAGACGCCCAAAGGCGGCCTGGCCTCCATCAGCCGGCCTAAGGCATGGCCGACTTCCTATATCCGGCTTGCTCCCCTCCTCGGGGCGCGCACACCATTAAGGAGACAAGACGAGGTAAGGCTACAGTGAGAGCCCGCAAGGCGGCGGCACTGTAGCCAGGCTTACCTCGACAAAGCCCTCGTCATCAGAGGCGAGGCAATAGTAACCAGCCCCGACAAGACCCCCAAGCGGTGGGGCCGGCCTGTCGACCAATGGGCCGGCAGCCGGCGGGACCCACCAGTCGGCGGGCCCCAGTAGCCGGCGGAGAAGCCGGCGGTCGTAGACGCTGTTGGCTGGACCCACGCCCAGTCGGATTACCATTGTACCCCCGGGGGTAGGCCTATATAAACCCCCCGGGACACCCATGCAAAGGGTTGCTCTCATAGAGTTTTAGACACCACCATAGGGAGAGAAGAGAGCTAGCCTTGCCCTTCTTCCTCCTCCCACGGAACAGCTCAAGGAGCCTCTTGTAGCTTCTTATCGATCTAGTGATCATGCGGAGACCCCGCAAAGCAGGAGTAGGGGTATGATCTCCACGGAGAGCCCCCGACCTGGGTAAGATCCGCCGGCGTGCATGTCTTCGCCTTATCCCGTTTCCAGGCACCGGCGATGTCTTACTGGCTCCCACAATGATAAGCCATCCGTTGGCATATGTCGCACCTACCACCCGACAAGTTGGCACGGTAAATGTGCACTCTGCAAAATTTGAACGAAGCGGGGAAAGTCGTAGTATCCGCTCGAAACCAAAATCTACAAGATGGAAATTACTACTGCCTATCCCTTCCATGCAAAGCATATCTGCTGGATTTCTATAGGTTTCGATAGGGGTAGGTTTGTAATTTCACCCAAATGTGACGTAACCGCCTCTCACCCGGATTCATACACGGTGTGCGCCAAAACACAGTGTGTCCTCGGCCGAAATCGACTCCCTCCCCGATTCATATCCATACATGGTGGGCGCCATAAACAAACTCTCGTCGGCAAATATTCGGTGTATGTGAGATTACCGTCCTATCCCCAACCGACTAATATTGCTATGATGTAGGAAATTTGAAACGGGGGCTAAGTTTGTAAATTTCCTTGCATTTGAGACAAGCGCGCCCTGAATACATGGTCCCCCCTTCCTCTCTGCCACCCTTTTCCCCATTAATACTCTGTGGGCGGCAAACCACCCTCTCCACCCCAGCCTCCTCCGTCCGCCGACGTCCGCCACCCCATCCACCGCCGTCCTCCACTATGCCAGAGCTGATACCCCGACGCCACCGTCCATTACATGAGATCGACCTCTCTCATCCACGGCTTTGGACTAGGATCCTTGCATCCCATCCTCTCGCTTCATCCCCGCTGTCGTCCACCTTGCCGGCACCGCTCCTACGACTATCTGAAAGCACAAGTGCTCCCTAGGTGGTTTTGGTAATTAATGACAAGATATCTCTTGTTGGACTAACACTTTTATCTAGTATGTTTCAGATAAGTTCAACAATGGAGTGGCATGGACTAAAGGATGTGGGAACTCCTTCAAGATGCTAAGGACAAAGGATTGGCTAAAGCTTCAAGCTCAAGACTCTTCATTTTACATTTTAGTGATCCAAGATCACATTGAGTCTATAGGAAAAGCCAATACTATCAAGAAGGGATGAGGTGTTGCTTAATGAGTTTCTTGCTCCATAGTGCTTAGTGATATGCTCCAAGACCCTCAATTACTTTCCCACTTCCAAACATATGACCTAAACCTAAAGCCAAAATCGGTCACACCGATTCTTTCCATCCGGCGCCACCGAGTTCAAATGTCATAGCAACTGCCACAAACCCTAGGCAAATCGGTCTCAACGATAGGGATCTCGGTCTCACCGAGATGGATTGTAATCTCTCTGTGTATGTCCATTATCAAAATCGGTCTCACAAGTTTGTTTAGTCGGTACTACCGAGATTACAATGCAAACTCTCTGGTTAACTTATTACCAAGATCAGTCTCACCGAGTTTGAGTAATCGGTCCCACCGAGTTTGCCTGACCAACTCTCTGGTTAGCTATTTACCAAAATCGGTCTCACCGAGTTTGTGTAATTGGTCTCACCGAGATTACGTTATGCCCTAACCCTAACCATATCGGTCCCACTGAGATGCATTTCGGTCCCACCGAAAATCCTAACGGTCACTAGGTTTACTAAATTGGTCTGACCGAGTTTGTTGATTCGGTCCCACCGAGATTGGTAAATTTTTGTGTAACGGTTAGATCTTGTGTGGAGGCTATATATACCCCTCCACCTCCTCTTCATTCATGGAGAGAGCCATACGAACGAACCTACACTTCCAGTATCCTATTTCTGAGAGAGAACTACCTACTCATGTGTTGAGGCCAAGATATTCCATTCTACCATATGAATCTTGATCTCTAGCCTTCCCCAAGTTGCCTTCCACTCAAATCTTCTTTCCACCAGATCCAAATCCTATGAGAGAGAGTTGAGTGTTGGGGAGACTATCATTTGAAACACAAGAGCAAAGAGTTCATCATCAACGCACCATTTGTTACTTCTTGGAGAGTGGTGTCTCCTAGATTGGCTAGGTGTCACTTGGGAGCCTCCGACAAGATTGTGGAGTTGAACCAAGGAGTTTGTAAGGGCAAGGAGATCGCCTACTTCGTGAAGATCTACCGCTAGTGAGGCAAGTCCTTCATGGGCGATGGCCATGGTGGGATAGACAAGGTTGCTTCCTCGTGGACCCTTCTTGGGTGGAGCCCTTCATGGACTCGCGCAACCGTTACCCTTCGTGGGTTGAAGTCTCCATCAACGTGGATGTACGATAGCACCACCTATCGGAACCACGCCAAAAACATCCGTGTCTCCAATTGCGTTTGAATCCTCCAAAACCCTTCCCTTTACATTCTTGCAAGTTGCATGCTTTACTTTCCGCTGCTCATATACACTTTGCATGCTTGCTTGCTATATGTTGTGAATGTTAAATTTGTTCCTAAACTTCACTTAAACTTAAAGAAGTTAAAAACTGCAACTTTGGTACTTAGTGTCTAATCACCCCCCTCTAGACACCTCTTCTCAAGGTCCTACAAGTGGTATCAGAGAATTGGTCTCCATTGCCTTGGTTTAATCATCATTGGAGGAAGATGGATGATATCGACATTCTGGGAACGGGGTCCCCAGACTTGCCTGCCTGCGGCCTGTGGCGTGGCTCAAGGGGCGGCCCAGCACGACCCATCTTCATCAGCACGAGCTCAAGACCCTCGCGAGGGGCCATGCCTTGCGGGGTGGACGACAAGAAGCTTCCTCGGGCACGGCCTCGTTAGGCTGGCTCGCAAGGAGGCGGAGAGATCAAGGCAGGGTACCTCAAGAGGTGCCCATGACGCAAGCCATGACGACCGAGGGCGCCAGGCAGGCGAGAGCATCAAGGAAAGGCATCCGTTTCGGTGCAACAAGACCAAGACCGTCGCAACGGCAGGAAGGAGGTCATTTGGAGCCCAAGCCGGCGTCACCACTAGAGCCTTGGCAGGCGAGGACCAACTTTAGTCAGGATAAGTGTACTAGATGTTCCCCTTCAAAATGGCCAATTGTTGGCATCCTTCCCGCTCAATATTTGAGAAGAGACCCAGGGCCTTTGCCTATAAATAGGACTAGCCACCCACAAGGTAAAGAGATGATCAGATCGAGATCATCATCTAGAAACCCGCAGAGAAAGAGTGATTGAACTCTCCCGAGCAGTTCATCGAACCAGCCAAGAGCAGACCCTCGCGAGGCTGTTCTTCCTTGTATTGTTCATCATCGGCCCAAGAGGCAATCCACCCCACCACAAACTAGAGTAGGGTATTACACCACAATGGTGGCCCGAACTGGTATAAACCCTGTGTCTCTTGTGTTGTTCCCTTCCTAGCTTAGATCCTAGCGAGGCGGTGAGGTGTAGGTAGGTAGAGGGTGAAATCTCCGCGCGCACCCTAGTGTTCGAATCTAGAGGGTCTGCCGGAACCCGAAATCCGACATTTGGCGCGCCAGGTAGGGGTGCGCTGGAATTCGTCTCCCGCCGCCCTATTCTTCACCGACCATCGCATCCATGTCAAACGCTCGTCGGGCCCGCGCCGAGCGCCGAGCCGCTCTCGCTTACTGCGTCGCCTAGACGGCCCCGGTCGACGACCGCCCACGCCGTTCCCCGTTGCCTGCCATCAACGCCGCCACCGGCCCGGCGGGGAACGAGCAGCAAGCATCATCCCAGCATCCGTTCGTGAGGCGAGACGGCCGCACTACTACTCCCTCACTCACCCCAGCTGGTTCTTCATCCCGCGCACTCCACGCGACCATGGAGGCTCGAGCTGCGCTCGTCGCGGCAAACGAGCTCCTGCGCTACCGCCTAGTCGACAATGTCTACGAAGAGTGGCTCGACCGCGTCACCGAGCTCGTCCGCGCCGAAGGGGGCTCCCCCGCACCGTCCATCTCGCTGCACCGCGCTCCGCCCTGCGCGGGCAATGAAGCTCCGGGGGCGCCTTAGCCGCCTCCCCCTCAAGAAGGCGCCCTGGCCCCAAGGCGCATGGCCCCTGGGCGGAACCCACTCTGTGCGGCGCCCGCGCAGCGAGAGCAGAGTTGCCAAGAGGTCCCTCGTCCCCAAGAAGCTGCCCGAGTGCTCCCTGCTCCGGCCCGCCGCGACCACGCTCCTGTGCCAGCACGCCAAGACCCGCGCTGCTCCCAGCTGCAGCGCATGGGGACCCGCAAGACCAAGCTCTTTGTCACCAAAGGCCTCCCGTGGCCACCGTAGGCTGCCGCGCCTTCACCACCGAGCTGCGCAGCGTCGCATGGCCCGGTAAGTTCAAGCCAGACCTGCCTCCTCGCTACGATGGCACGGCCGACCCTGTGGAGTTCCTCCAGCTCTTTGAGCTGGGCATCGAAGCCGCCAACGGGGACGAGAAGGTCATGGCGAACTGATTTCCCATGGCACTCAGGGATGGGGCCCGCACCTGGCTCCTGAACCTGGCTCCTGGCACGATCTCCTCCTGGGACGAGATGCGCACCCGTTTCATCGCCAACTTCCAAGGTACTCGCGACCGGCTACCTGCCGTGAGCGACATGCGCCGCATCAAGCAGCAGCCAGGGGAGACCCTGCAGAAGTACATCCAGCGCTTCAACAACACACACCTCAAGATTCCCAAGGTGACCGAGGAGGCCATCATCTCTGCCTTCTTCGACGGTGTGTGTGACGTCAAGATGAAGGAGGAGCTGGTGATGCATGAAGATCTGTGCACTTCCTTAGAGCTGTTCAACTTGGCGACCAAGTGCGCCAGGGCTGAGGAAGGGCGCCTTTCCCTCCTCGAGCTGCCAGCCCGCAGACCCAGAAGAGAAGAAGTCCAAGGCCAAGGACGTGAAGCGCAAGGGGGCTGCCGTGCTCGCGGCAGAACCACACACCAAGCGGGGCAGAGATCAGCCCGAGTCTTTCAAGGGCAGCCGGTACTATGTGTACCACGACCTCCACACCCACAACACCAACGAATGTCAAGAGCTCCGAGCCATGCGAGAAGGGAGGATCGGCCGACGCCCCGACCGCAACGATCGAGGCTATGGCCGAGGAGGAGGAAGGAATGCAGGACGCTGGGAAGACCGCGGCCCATGCCAAGGGTGGCACGACCGACCTCGCGAGGATCGCTGGCAGGATCAGCCTCGCGAGGGAGACTGGAGGGATCAGCCTCGCGAGGATCGTCCGCAAGGAAACGCAGGCCTCCCTCCACTACCGCCGCAGCCAAGGAGAAACGAAGACCATCATCAGGACAAGGGGGCTTGGGGCTTCCAGGAGCCGCACGCGATCGCCTGCATCCTGGGCGGAGCTTAAGCCCCAGCCTCTCAACGCATCTTCAAGCAGTTTGCCCGCAAAGTGAATGCAGTCCTCCCCAAGCTCGAAGCCACGCACCCCCTCAGGTGGTCGGCGTGCGCCATCACGTTCAGCTCAGCGGATCAGCTCAAGTGCACGGCCACAACCGGAGTCCTCCTGATGCTTTGCTCCCCAGTCATCAGCAACGTGCAAGTCACCAGGACCCTCATCGACGGCGGGGCAGGGCTCAACATCCTGTTCGTAGAGACATTCAACAATCTCCAAGTGCCTTACGATCAGCTTCAGCCAACCAAGCCTTTCTCTGGAGTCACCGATGGCTCCACGGTTCCGATTAGGCAGGTCCGCCTCCCTGTCACCTTTGGGGCGCGCAACAACTACCGCACCGAGCTCATCGACTTCGACGTCGCCCACATTCGCCTGCCATACAACGCCATCCTCGGGTACCCAGCTCTCGCCAAGTTCATGGTCATGACTCATCACGGCTACAACGTCCTCAAGATGCCAGGAAGCGGTGGAGTCATCACGGTGCCTTGTGAAGAAAGAGACGCAGTGTGCTCACTGGAGCGAGCTTTTCAGGCCGCATCACTTGAAGACCCAGATCGCGGGAGCGGGAGGCTCCCTGAGACCGCTCCCAAGAAGAAGAAGACATCGCCAGGCCCGACCCCTCAGAAGGCAGGCCCCTCAGGGTCTGTGCTTGCTCAGGGGGCACCTCCTTCTGTCGCATAGGAAGGTGCGCCCGGCGCCCTCCTCAAGCAAGGCTCGGGGGCTCCCTCCTGGAGGGCCACCGACCTTGCTAAGGCCACGAGGGAGGCGCTTGGGCACCACTTGGAGGCGTGTTTCAAAGCACGTTTCGCTCAGGAAGGAGCAAGGCAAGGAGGGCCAAACCCTCAGGAGTTCGTCAGTCGGATCACGCAGGAGTTGCAGGAGTCAAGAGTCATGAGTGGCAGCCGCCGCTTACCCGTCGCAGCTCCCCATCCAGGCGAGGATGGTGGCTGCGCGTCTGCATCGACATCCCAGGGCTCAACCGAGCCGCCTCTCAGGAGCGCTTCTGTCCCTCACGCGCGGGGCCCTGCGAAGGCCCACCCCACAGCTACGTTCGCATGCCCTACGGCTTGCCGAACATGGCCGCCGCGTACCAGCGACTCATGAGGAGCATCCTGGAGGCTCATGAGGCCAGGCGTTCCGCAGCCCTGGCAGAGATGGAGATGGCCCACGAAGAGCCACCTGCGCCTCCGGAACCTCCCGAGGCTCCTAGGCCTAGGGGCTCGTGAAGATCGGCTTCCGCAGCCCACGACGTCTGCTACTTCAACACCCCTTCGTCTTCAACGCTATCAGGTGACATCCTTCAAGTTTTGTTTCCAGCTAGGAGCGCCCCCAAGGCTGCATTATTCCCAGGCCGCATGGGTCCGTCCCTGCGGCATGTATCCCTTTTTACTTTATGTTCCTAGCTTACTTTGTTGGGGGCGCCCCTCGGGCTGCATCATCCTCAAGTCGCTCGGGCCAGACAAAGCGGCATGTACCCCTCTTGCGTTTATTTTCGGGCCATGCGTTCGACCCATCATGCTTGTTATTTGATGCATGTCCACGACACCTCTTCTTCCTTCATGTCGGCCGCTTGCACGTTAAAGGGGGGGTACCTGAGCATCGCGACTCATGGGCTCCTACTGGCTCTCCAGCCCTCACCCTCTGGTTTTGTCCACGGCATCGCGACCTGGCATACCAGCGACGGCTGAGACCCGCTCGAGGGCCGGGACCCGTGGACGTAGAGCGTCGGTGTCTAACCAGACTTGCAGGAACACATCACAAGTTAAGGCCCAGTGCCAGGCGCAACCCGCCTTGAGGTAGGGCCCCGTGAGTCCCGTGCTGGCTCACGGGTGCCCAGATACACCTCGTCAGGCCCTACCGTGCCAGCCACGTGTCAGGGCGGGGCTGTACATGCCCCGGGGGCTCTTCCCAAAGGGGAGCCCCCTCCCACGCACCAGTGGAAGCACCATGCTCCATGTTGGCTGACGACACTGCTGAGGAGCGGCTATGCCCGTACAGATACAGAAGCGCTATGCTCCACGCTGGTGATAAACAACTAAGGGTGGCCCCCGGCCGCATCAACCTTAGGGAGCCCAGAGCTCAGTGTCTAGCCTCATCGCAATGCCTCCCCTCGGGAGTGCCGCGCGAGGGGGCTGGGCACGGGGGCTGCGCATGGGTCACGCCTAGACGCACGCCACCTAGCTAGGCCCTCGGGCCTGGTTCGTCACACGTCCCTCCCCGAGCGGAGCCAAGGTATGAAGGCCGTTTGAACGTCAAGGGGGACTCCTGAGCATCGCGACTCAGGAGCCTAACTGGTCACGTAGCCCCTCACTCCTTAGTTCCGAAAGGCTAACGGCGGTTGATGTATGCGCGGGGCCGGGCTCTGCAGACATAGAATGGTAGATTCACCCACACATCTCACCTCCCTACTTGTTGTTCATGCGCCAAAGGGGACTCCTGAGCATCGCGACTCAGGAGCCTAACTTGTCATGTAGCCCCTCACTCCTTGGTCCCATCCTGGTTTCCGGTCGGGGCTAACGGCGGCTGAGGTATGCGCGGGGCCGGGCTCTGCCGACATAGAACATAAGCAAGTAGGAAGGAAAAGTGCAAATCTCAAGGAATTCAAAAGCAAATATACAATCCATAACTATTATCACAACACCAAACACAAGTTTAAACGCCTCCCCGAGGCATGATGCATGTTGCAGGAGCTGAAAGCAGAACAAGAGCCACAACGGAGTCATTTGTTGGCGGCGGAGCTGCGCGGAGCGGGTTCGCCTTGTGAAGCCACAGGGCCGGCAGCGCCTCACCTCGACTTGGTGCTGAAGGCCCAGAACTTCGCCAGCAGAGCCTCCGCACGACCCTTCACGGCCTCAGCAGTGGCAGTGGCAAGCTCGCCGCTCGCTGGCTCCAGCAGGCTGTCGAGGTCAACGTTGGGATCGCAAAGGTAGACGTTGGTAAGGACCCGCGTCAACGCTTTAGAAGACAGGACACGCGCCTCGGCCTCAGCCGTAGGGCCAAGGCCAAGGGTGACATCTTCAAGAGCACGGATCAGAAAGGGGAGCAGCTTGGCGGGGCCGTCCTCGGCGCCGACCAGCGGGCTTTCCAGGCCGCTGTCGTAAAGCGACCTCAGCAAGGTGCGAGCCTTCACCTCCATCTCCGTGAAGGCCTCACGGTCCTCGGCGAGGACCCGCGCCTTGTCGTCCAACTCGACCTTCCTCGCCTCCAACTCCTGCTCTAGTGCGCCCAGGCGGTCACGACGCTTGTTAAGCTTGGCGTCTCGGTCCTTGACGGCCGCCTCGTGAGCCTTCATGTCTTCCTCCTTCTCTTGGCGAATGTGGACCTCCTTGGCAAGCTGGTCCCGCAGGCCCTGTAGCTCGCTCTCCAGCGCCTTGCAGCGACCTCGGGCATCGGCCGCCTCCCCCAAGGCGGAATCGCGAGCAGCCTTCGCCCCAAGGACGGCCTGCTTCTCCTCGTCGCAAGCTGTCGAGGCCTGAACCAGCGCCGCTCAAATCAAAGCATCAGAGCGAATCCAGCCAAAAGCCAGCTCCAAGCGCCCGACCACCAAGCGAGGGTCGGCGCCCAGAAGATCTTGCCGCAGCCGGTCCAGTACAGCAGTAGCACGATCCAGAACCGTGGGAGGAGTCGGAGAGACAGCAGTTGGTGGAGTAGGAGGAGAGGATGGCAGCGTAACCACAGTATCCTGAGGCGGGACCTACTGCGGCCCAACAGTTGTGGCGGTGGCATCAGGCAAGGATACCTCAGGAGTCGCTTGGGCCATGGGGGCTGAGTTCGCCCCAGCCAGCTCCACCAGGTCTCGCGAGGACGACCGGGCAGGAGAGGCCCATGCCTTGCAGTCACCTCCTTTTACGGGCAGAGGCGCTGCCCCAGACGGAACCTCAGGAGCCCCCTTCAGCTTCTTCACCGCAGGCGCCGGCCTAGCCAAGAGATACAGACGTCAGGCCTCAGCGACAAAACAGGGAATAAAACAAGAATCAAGCACTTACTGGTCATTGCTCGTGAGCTCAAGCAACCTCCGGCCATACTTGAAGCCCGAGAGCCGACTATAGGGATCAGCCTCGAGAGGCTCAGGAGCAGGAGGCGTGTGTGCGGATCGCCTCGGAGCCGGGGCAGACCCGCGGGGGACCAGCCCTGTCCTGTCCTTCTTCCGGATCGGGGGCTAGCTCTCGCCGCCTCGTTCGTCACCGTTCTCATCATCGCTCGGCAAGAGGCAGAGAGCGCGGGACCTGCGCCGGGGGAGGGGCGCTCTCGACTCCCCATCGGTAGCCTCGGAGTCAGGCCCTCCTTCCCGCTCCTCTTCTGCCTCCTCTTCGCTGGAGTCGCCGGAGGACACGTTCACCATCGCCAGGGCCGTCGGGTCCTCGGGAACCTCCGTGTGCACGGGCCCGTCCCCATTGAAGACGGGCATGGAGTCCACCGCCTGCTCCCAATCATCTCGAAGGAACAGGGGAACAGGGGCGCCCTCCAGCCTCGCCACGTCTCCTCCGACCAAAGATTGGAGGACCGCGGCCAGATCTTCGTCGGCCAAGACTGTGGGGCTCGGGCGGGGCCTCCACAGCGGAAGCGAGTACTTACAAAGCGGGGCCACCTGGTGCTCCAGGAACTCCCTCAGGAGCGACGCACCGGTAAGCTTCGCCGCCGCCATGTTGCCGGGCCTCAGATCCGCGTCCATCTTCTCCAGCACCGGCTTCACGCGGGGGTCCACAAGTTCCGCGCGAGACCAATCATCGGAGCTCGTGGGGTGCTCCGTGGGCAGAATCAGCCGAGGGCGGATGCGCCCAGCATCTACCATGACCCACTTGCTCCTGAAGCCCTCAATCCTCTTCCCAGGCTTCGAGATGGCGTTGGAGCCGCCATACGCGACAAAGCTCGCGCACACGGAGATGGGACCACGAGAGGTCCGGAGGGAGAAGTAGTGGCGCAGCAAGGCCACTGAGGGCTGCACTCCGACGTGAGCCTCACAATAGTAGGCGAAGATCGCCACAAGAAGAACAAAGTTGGGGTGGAGGTGCAGAGCTTGCAGGTTGTAATGGTGGAGGACAGAGAAGAAAAACTCAGAAAAAGGAGGCACCAGACCGGCAACAATGGCGCTTACGAAGAGCGGATAGAAGGTGCTCCCTTGGCCCTCAGGAAGGGCGGAGCCGGCCTTGAGCACCACTGCCCCGTCGATGCCTTGCGCCGCCACCATCCGACGCACCCGGGCAAGGCTCGTCTCCGACACGTTCGGTGAGTCCAAGGTGGGTGAGTACCAAGCTCCGACCGGGGTCTGGTGTCACGCCGAATATGCGATACTATCCTAAAGAGACTCGAAGGTCCCACCAAGGATAGAACCGCGTATTGATATGCTTTACAAGGTGGATATCATTACATCAACATTACATAATAGATGGGGATACATACAAAAGGCATACAATGCCACACGAATACAACATCATCTTACATAAGAGCACCATCCGACTACGGATGAAACACAAACAGAAACTCAAATGACATCCACCCTGCTAGCACAGGTTGCCGACCTGGAACCTATCCCCTGATCGAAGAAGAAGCAGAAGAATGAACTCCAAAACAAGCAAAACATCGCTCTCGCGTCATGATCATCGCAAAACCTATACCTGCAACTGTTGTGCTAGTAATCTATGAGCCACGAGGACTCAGCAATCCCATTACCATGGGTATCAAGACTAGCAAAGCTTAAAGGGTAAGGAAGGGGTAAAGTGGTGAGGTTGTAGCAGCGACTAAGCATATATGGCGGCTAACATACGCAAAATAAGAGCGAGAAGAGAGCAAATGGAATGGTCGTGAAGCTAGCAATGATCAAGAGGTGATCCTGAACACCTACTTACGTCAAACATAACCCAAAACCGTGTTCACTTCCCGGACTCCGCCGAGAAGAGACCATCATGGCTACACACGCGGTTGATGCGTTTTAATTCGGATCTGGTGTCAAGTTATCTACAACCAGACATTAACAAATTCCCATCTGCCACATAACCGCGGGCACGGCTTTCGAAAGATAATACCCTGCAGGGGTGTCCCAACTTAGCCCATGATAAGCTCTCGCGATCAACGAAGGATATTCCTTCTCCCAGGAAGACCCGATCAGACTCGGAATCCCGATTTACAAGACATTTTGACAATGGTAAAACAACACCAGCAAAGCTGCCCGATGTGCCGACAATCCTGATAGGAGCTGCACATATCTCATTCTCAGGGCAACACCGGATGAGACATCCTATGAGTAAAACCAGACCTCGAGTTTCCTCGAGGGGGCCGCGCAGACTACTCGGTTCGGACCAACACTTAGACAAGCATTGGCCTGGGGGGGGCTAAAATAAAGATGACCCTCGAGAGAGCGACTCCCAAGGGAAAAGTAGGTGGTGGTGAGGCAAATGGTAAAACCAAGGTTGGGCCTTGCTGGAGGAGTTTTATTCAAAGCGAACTGTCGAGGGGGTCCCATAAATCACCCAACCGCGTAAGGGACGCAAAATCCGGGAACATAATACCGATATGATGGAAACTAGGGCGGCAAGAGTGGAACAAAACACCAGGCATAAGGCCGAGTCTTCCACCCTTTACCAAGTATATAGATGCATTAATTAAATAAGAGATATTGTGATATCCCAACATGATCCTGTCCACCTTGGAGCAATCTTCAACTTCACCTGCAACTAACAACGCTATAAGAGGGGCTGAGCAAAAGCGGTAACATAGCCAAACAACGGTTTGCTAGGAAGGGTGAAAAGGTTAGAGGCTGACATGGCAATTTGGGGAGGCTTCAAGAACAAGTGAATAGGAAGCGCAACATACTGATAGAACGAATCAACTAGCATAGCAATGATAGTAATGAGATCCAAGGTGACGGTCATCTTGCCTGAAATCCCGCTAGGAAGAAGAGCGTGTCCATGAAGAAGACGAACTGGAGTAGTCGAACGAATCCTCACAATCGCAACATTACCGGAACTAAGAAGCAACACAGGAAACAAACAAACAACACAAGCATAATCATGGCATGATGCACAATTCAAGTATGATGCATGTCCGGTTTAAATAGCATGGCATGACAAAATGCAACAAACAATACTACAAGTTAAGTGGAGCTCAATATGCAACGAGTTGCATATTGACAAAAAACCACATTCACTCATTTAGTTCGCTCTCGTTTATGCTACTCATCAATATTAAATTGAACATATAAAACCAGCTACGCTAGCTGCCATTCTAGCGCACCTGAGTGATTTTCACCATGCGAGCCATTCGATCTTTGTTATTGTCGTACGATTTTGCTGCTGGCGATCGCTGGACCATCAATTCTTTTGCACCTTTGTGCTCGTTTCAAAAGTGGATGACTGATGGGCCTCGTTAAGTGTGGGTCCAGAGAATGATGTGAATTTCCTCTGGTTTTACGTAGCTGAATTATGGGATGTGCGGGCCGCATGGTGAAAACCTAATCCCCAATCCTTGGATTTGGTGATGGCATCCTGAGAGGCCTGGGCCTCCTCCACAGACAAGGCGGCGGCGCGCTTGGCGGCCGTGATCTGAGCGCCAGTTCAAGGTGAGGCACTCCTCTAGCCATCCAGTTTTTCCCGTGAGTTTGTGCTAAAAGAATGAGTTCTTATGACGGATTTGAGTTTTTTCTTTGTAGTACTATGTCGTCGGCTGTGGCTGGGCCTTAAACCGGCCAACCAAGGAGCTAGTATTTTCCCTGAACTCCTGCAACAACAACAGCTCGTGTGTTGTATCAGTCAGATAAATACTACACAAATCATGTTCCTCGTATTTTCCCGCTCTTGATTCATAGACGATGTATTGTAGTTATTTCTCAGGATTATCAATTGATCTAAAATCACCTCTGTACATGCATATCTTTGACTTGAGAAGAATGCACATAGCCACTTAAGCACCATTGCTGAGAACATAATACTGCTTGGATGATTTTCTTGTTCGTGTGCTTGTGTGAGTAAAGCGCAGAGGTTATAGAGGTATTGAAATATGATCCTTCTAAGAAATGTTTGGGGGTTTATAGTTAGCACTGCTTGTTTAGGATTTGCATAATTGAGATTTTTAGCTAATTGCTCTGCCGTTTGGTGGAGGGGAGAGCCGCCTAAGAGTATAAATAATATTATGCTTATACTTGTGATGTGATGCTTTTTGGATGATGATAGTAGCATGAGTGTGATCTTATTTCCAGGGTAGATGATGTGCGCAAGGAAGGAGAGATGCAGACAAACAACACTGAAGACGTCTTGAAAGCGCATGATGAGATTGAGTTCCCAGAGATGGTAGAGCCCCTGAGGGCTGCATTGGAAGGTCTGTGTTGTTGTCTACTTGTCTCCTCAATTCTTTTACAGTCCGATGTTCTTTGAGTTTAGATGTTGCATGAATAAGTAACTCTATGTGGCAATGCAAGTGAATGGTGAAGTGGCTCAATGCTTCAGATTTTTGGTGAGAATCTGGGAGCATACATAAATAGATGTTGTTAACAACAATGGAATTTATAAAATGGGAGTATAAATAAATAGAAGTTGTTAAATCAATTGATTTTTATTGGCTCTCTATATCCTTATGTACGAGGGATTGCATGAATTTGTATTAAGTGAGTAGCTTTTGTATTTAGACAAAATCGTTATAGAAAGAAATTCAGCTTTATTCAATTGCACTCGGCCCAAGCAAAAAGGTAGCCTGGAGCAAAACAGAGGAAACTAGATAAAGAGCCAATGTTGTAGAGCAAAATGATCAAGCAAAAGAAGCCAGTGCGGACGATGATTAACTGCTCTAACCTTGTGGTAGGTTGAATCTGAGTCACATTATTGGGGGAACTTTCTTGTATATTCCTGAAACTATAAGACAATGGCTGAAGATGACATTTTGGTAATTTTGTATGCTGAACCATGATGCTAGGCTAAATAATTTACTATCTTTTGTTCGCACGAGCTCACGTTTTGGTAGTTGCAAAACCTAAACCATGATGCTTTCTTGCCGCTGTTGTAGTCTCTAATTAATGGAATTGTGAGAGATCGTAGTTAATTTAAGTTTCTTCTGTTTCAATAAAACAGGCGTTGGTAACTGCATAAGTTTAACCATGATGCTTTATTTTTTAGGGAAAAACCATAATCCTTTCTTACAGCTGCTGTAGTCTCTACGGTATTCTGAGATAATTTAGTTCAGCTAATCTCATCGGTTTGCACACATGAGCCATGCAGAAAAAAGTAGGGTACTATTAGAGATTGGTCGTGTGATGTTCATATTCAGAGAATAGCACATCTGTTGATTAAACTGAAATGTATATGGTGCATTTCATTTCTGCTCTGGATTTGAGATTGTCGTGCCTGTCAGGTTTGGACATGTTCTTATTGTACTAAATCACTAAACTAAACTGTACACATAAAATAGCCCCCTCCTTTCCAACAACTTATTTTATTTTTAGGGTGAGCAACGACATGTTAACATACTCTGTTTCTTGTGAGCAGTACTTCAGTTTAGATTGACGTATACTCTTTGGTATATAGCATTTTTGCCTACCTCTTGCCTATTTCACATAGAATAGATGATTTGGTTTGGAGAGGGGTTAGATAAGGCCTATGAGTCCTAAGTAAGTGTGATAAGCATGTCCTGCACTTCTATTTACTATTAAGCACCAACTGAATTTGTGATAATGGCGTTTCAGGAATGATACAATCAATCCAACTGTTACCTTTGGGGTGCTTTTTGGATGGACTAATCTGAAGATGTTGGCTAGCTTGCACCGCCATCATATAATCTAGAAGCAAGGGCAAGGATTATAGGGAAAATAAAGGTACAATGCTCCCAGTAAATTATACTTTTTGGTGAAGTTTTGGTGCTTGCACAAGAAAGTAACACCATCATTATAGCTACCGCTTTTTATCCCAGGCAATTCGCCAACCAGAGGAAATGCCAACCAATAGATTTTTGTACTTCCTCTGTTACAGAGGTAAAATTACTACTACTTTTGAAAGCTTTTTTTGTTGCATGTTCCCCTTTCTTAATCTTCTATTTGTTCAAATGTACATACACGAGCTTATAATCCTTAGTACACAATGCATCTCACCATACTATTGTTTTCCTGAAAATTTATACTCACATAGTTCCATTTTTTGTATGGGTGATCATCCGTTGCCCTGATTTGGTGTTCATATAGCATGGGACATTATAGACTCATTTTATTTTCTCTTCTTTCATGCATTAATGCATAATTCTTTTGGTATTGCCCTTATTATTTAATCTAGAGCTATGCAATGACAACCATGGCTTTACTGTTCAGGTGAGTTCCATTTATAGAGTGACCAACCCTTGGCATCTTATCTAAATTCTTTTATCCTAGATATTATGTATGCGCAGTTAAGTTCCTTATACAAGTACCTTAATTAGCCTCTTCTGACTATTAACTATTTGAACCATTCTATTAGTACTCAGACTTTCAAAGTTATTAGGATCTGGACATGTTTACCTTAGTTTGTACAGTTTTGTGTTCTTTTGGCTTCAGGCTGCTGCTGGGCATAAAGTACAGTAAACTCAGATGATGCATGAAAAAAACTGCAAATCTAGCATAGTTTTTGAAATTAGATTTTGTAACTAATTATGTGACACCCTTATGTTAAAATGCTTATTTGTTCTCCAACTAGGCCAACGATGGCTGCTAGCAATGATATATACATATCAACAATTCCAAGGAGGTGCATGTGTCAGTATGCATAGCATAGTATATATATGCTTGACCCTGTGACTGGAGGAGATCCAGGAAGGGGTGAACTCAAAATCATCTGTGATTTGATTGGAAAATACTCTCCAGCATCTGAAACATCTAAAGGCGATCACTCGACCAAGTATGTTATACAATATACCTAGCTCGATGATTGGAGCAGTCCCAGCCGCTAATTAGTGCTAATTAGTACTCCAGTGTTGAATCACATAGCTAAGTATCAACACTCCCTCGAGACTTGGCTTTTAACAAAGTAGTGCTAGGTCCTCAGCGTTTGTTCTTACTCTCTATTTTCTCGAGTTGGTTTCTCTTTATTCACTTTTTGCTTTCTATTTTCATTATCACTATTCATTTGGTATCTTGGTTTGTCTTTGTTTAGTCTCCACCCTCTTTCTCCTTACCTTATTTTTTGATTTGTATGTCTAAGTTAAGAATGAGAGGCTAGATAAACAAACAGGAAAATGCTCAGTTTGTTCAGGCCTTAGGGACGTATTCCATCACTGTCCACCAACAAGTTCAACTCTGACAACGGTTCACTGATAATGTGGGCCGGTGCACCATGTCAGCAACGTCGATGGCCTGACAGGCCATTTTCCAACTAGGCCTATTGTAAATGACGAGACCATGAGGATGTAATCAGTAATATTGCTCCTGGTATAGTTATTTAGTAAAATTATAAGTTTCTCGTTTTGGAGTTTACTTCTACGAGTGCTCACTCCCTGCATCTTGTTCTGTTTTTTGTTCTATTTTTCAGAAAATGAAGATGTACTTTGCCGTTCCACTAATCTCGGCAAAAGAGTAGATTATGGTGCCCTTTGTGCTACAGTGGAATTGAATCACAAAAAATTCTATAGATTCATCAAACAATGAAGGAGGTTAGTTTTTACCTGAGAGGCAACGGTGGCCACCGTGGTCTTCCTGGAGCCTCGCTTGCAGTCGAAAGTCATCAGCTTCAAGGAGTGCCAGCACGGCAAAAATAGACGCCACCTTCGGCAGGGAGCAACAACAGCAACCGCGAGGATTTGGCTCGCCGATACGAGCAACGGCGGCGCCATACCCACTTCCACAGCTCCGAGCTGCTGCGGGAGCTGCTGGTCCGTCGAGATGTAGATGGCGCCGGGGAGCCTTTGGGCCTCCAAGCTGTCGGGCCACCGAGATGCAGATGTAGCCGCAGCGCCTCTGAGCTGTAGCGAGAGCCGCTCCGCTGCCAAGCTGCAGCACGAGCTGCCGTGAAGATGGAGCCATGCTTTCTCTCCAGTACAAGTATAGTGGGGAGAGGGGAACGAATCCAATGAAATTGATCGATGGAACCAAGGCCAACAGTCAACCACGTGGTGATCTCTATGCTATATGTGCCACGCGTGTGTATAGGTGTCCAGAATGTGTGGTTCTATCACAGTGGCATAATTGTAATTTTATCTTGGTGCTAATTTGTAGCACTTGTATGATCTGTACTGTTTTGTCTGATTTATTCCAACTACTATTCTTAAAATATAAGATTATATACAGTCACAGGTCAAAATCTGGCCCCAACCGTCTGCGGACGTGCTGCTTGTCCGCGGACATTGGTTAGTCAGCACAAAAAAAATTGTATTCATGACCAGATTCCTCATTTGCAAATCATCAAATCAATACAATTACATGCAAATAAACTACTCTAAATATTCGCTGGCGACAGTCCTTATTGTTCCAGTCGTGTCCATGTCTAGCAGCCGTCTGTGCCCCTCACAGTGGAAGTGCTGTCGCCGGGGAGGAAGAGTAGAACATGGGGCATGCGGGGCTTGAGGCGCCAACGTCTCCCATGCCCTACTCTTCCTCGTCGGAGCCTGGAGCCTGCACGTAGTCGGTAGACATGAGATCGACGATGGATGGACACGTCCATCATGACGCAGTTGCGGCGCCAGGGGTCACCAGACACCCATTGTGGCGTCGGAGAATGTGACTCCGCCTGTTGATTGTTGTTGTTAATTCTGTCTATAGCAAGGGTAAGATATTAAGCTTGAAATTAGTCATTTAGGGTTTACACTATTGTTTGCATTTCACGTTTCTTTTTAATAGCTTCCTCCTGGTACTATTATGCATCAATACCTAATAAAAAATATGGTTCAAAATTATGTGGTGTACAAAATGTCAAAATCACTTTGGAACTGATAAAAGTAAATTTGTTTGTTGTGAGCAGCAAGGATCTTGATATGGTGCTTAAAAGCATTAACCCCTTCTTCATTGTTCACATACATTTGTTGTTCCTTTACTGGTTTACTTTTCTTGGCATTTTTTGTGTGTGTCTGTTTTTATGACCAGTTTGGCCATTGCTCTAGAGGGAGTCGTTCAACTCAAAAAGAGCAAAGAATTTGAGACTGCTTTACCTTTTTCAACAGTTCATATTCAACAACCAACTTTAGCCAAGAACAAACCATCAGCAAGAAAGTGTAACCTGGGATAGGTGTGTAGAAATCCTTGAGAAAAAAGATAATCACAATGAAATGCTACTTTCCAGGGATATATTGTGGTCCTTCAATTTTTCAGTAGGGAACTCAAAAGGTTTGTGGAGAGAGGAAGTTGATTTTCTTCTTATTGCACTTTGTTTTCTTCCATTTGTTTGTGTCTCTTGAAAGCTAATGTTGTTGCGGTGTCTTTTTTTTACATTTTCATTTTGTTGGGAGAATGATGATGCTCTTTCTTGGGAAATTACTTATTAGATAGAACAATAGCCACCTTACAAAGGTCTTCCCCAAATGTTTTTGTGTGTGCAACTGTGATCGATTTTCTTATTCATTTATTGTACAGTTTTATTCTGCAGAAGCGGCAAACAAGTTAATTATGAGGATGGCGAAAGAGTACATATCTTAGTTACCAGAAGCTGGGCGCTATCAAAACAATCTACATGATCTATCTCTGCCTATGTAGCTTTTCTTACAAAAGTCGGGTGATCAAAATAATCTACATGATGCATCTCTGCCTATGTAGCTTTGCTTAGCATAAACTGATCGCATGGTTTTCTTTTAGCCAATTAACCTACCATCAATGTAATATATAGCACTACGTATGAACTATTTACTTATGTTTAAAGAATATCGGTCTCTAAATATTCCAACTTGCATGGCTTGAAAACTTGGTTTGCTATCGCCCTTCGCGCCATCGGTGCAACGGGTCATCTAGCATGGAAAAAGGTCAAGCATATGCTTTCGCCTTCAAATGCACTTCCAAGGGACTGTGCTGATCGTCTACTCAATATAAGCAAGTTGCAAGAGCCCCTTGTTATATAACTTAGCATTAGCATAGATGCCTACCAAGACTTCTATGTTTATCATCCTTTTGAATCTTATATAATCACCTAAGACCATCCTGTGCGTTTAACTGTCGGTCATTGCCTGCTTCGACTGCTGTGTGGTATGCTTTTGAAACGGCTATGATGAAAGAAATATATGCTTTTGCCTTCAAGTGCACGTCCAAGGGCCTCTGCATAATTGTCTATCACTATCGCTTGCTTGCTGCACGCAGCATGAGCTGTGCTTTGGCAGCAACAATACTTTAAAAAATCATTCCTTTGTCTATTGCTCTGCCCATTGCAGGTATGCAAGCTCTGCTTTTTGGAATTCTTGGTGTAAAGAAAAATATTTTTGTTTGCTCTATCAAGAATATTAGCTCGAATAAGTCCAGATGTATGCCAACTGAAAGGTCTCTTATGCGTTATTTCCATATGTTTCATTCTGTACCTACACATTTCAATGCACACTCTTCTAATACTTGGCTCACACTCGGCCTTTGCACCATGGGCGCAACGGGTCATCTAGTGTTGTTAAACATGGCAAGGGGTGAAGCATAAAAAAACTACCTATCTAGGCAAGTTTATATGAGGCCGGAACAACAAACAACAATTCCGGAAAAACCCCATGTGCATATTTTTAATTTGCTACTATTCTGCCCTAAAACATATTTTATTGTTGTTAAATAGGAAAATAAAGTCCACCATGTTAAACTAGGCATTTTTCCACCCCATTTACATATAAAGTTTATTTAAAATCGAGCTACAGTTATTTAGTTATGAAATAAATCATTTAAACATGGCATTTATGCAAAAATAAAGCAAACATCAAGTTTAAGCATTTTAACATGGATGAAAATAGCATATTATGAAAGTGCATGAAAAACTGAGCAAGTTACATATATGACATGTTTAAATCCAATGCACGGTTATTTAGTTGTGAGTAATTTAAAATCATGGCATTTTCTGTAATTATTAATGCACTCGTTTAAATCGCAAAATCGTCCAGGAAAAAAAACATGAGATGGGCCAAATCTGGCTGGCCCGACAGGAGTACTGGGTGCGGCTTAGAGATGGGATGCAGCTCACCTAGCTGGGTTGGCCCAGATCGGTGGTGAGGCCAAGGCAGGCCGGCTTACAGGAGCTGGGCCACGGCACGGGACTTGGCGAATCACGGTCAACGCGAGGCGGGGCAAGCGAGCTGCTGCTCGTTACTGAAGAACAGAGGCAGCAGCAGCAGGGACATAGCGAAGGCGCAACAGACGGGGCGCGGTTGAGGCAAGGCGGCGCAGAGGAGGTCTGGGGATGGGTGGTCCATGGCGGAGGCGGCGAGATCCAGCGGCCCCTGGGCGAATCTGGTGCGGAACGACGGCGAGGACCTGCGTCGGAGCTCCATGGAGGGAAGTGGCAACTGCTGTTACCAGAAGAAAAGGAGGGAGAGAGATATTCAGAGAAGCAGAACGGAAAAGGAAGAAGAGAGAAGGCGAGGGCGACGGGCGCGCTGGCGACCTGCTGGTCGGGTACTGGTCACGACAGAGGCTCGGGACAAGGGAGGAGCATGGCGAACTGGAGGCGGGGACGAGGCCAGAGACACAAGGACTCATCGGATCGGTCAGTGACAACGATGAACAAAACAGGATGGCAACGGGAGCTGGGGCTTCGTGGCCACGACGGAGCTCCTGTGGTTGTTGTACCAAGAGAGAAAGATAGGTGAGAGAGGGAGAGAGAGAAGGGGTGAATCAAGGAGGCAGAGGAGGGTCGGCGGGGCTCATCTGCAGGTCAAGGTCGTCGGCGGGCATGCTTGTCTTAGCGGCGCGGTGACGAGGGGCTCGTGCTCTTGAATGAGAGGACGCTCGGGCCTCGAGAGCAGAGGAGGCGGCGGTGGAGGCTTTGGTCGTTGGGTCGCTGCGGGAGCACCTGGACAGGGGCTCGAACAAGCAGGGGATCGGGCGAGGTGGCAGGAGGCTTGTGGGAGGAGGCAGCAAGTGAGGTGGAGTTGGATCGAGAGGAGGTCTGGTTGGCCGGGCGTGCAAACCGAGGAGGAACAGAGTGGCGGTTGCGGGATGGGGATGGAATGGTGGATGGGATAGGGGAGATCCCAAGGAAGGGAGGCAGGTTAGTGTGCGGCGGCGGCTAGGGTAGGATCCCTAGAAAATAGGGTTTGGTCCAGGTAGGGGTTGGTCTATAAATAGGATAATGGGAGTGGGTTTAGTCCGTCCGATCGTAATCGGGCGGTCGAGAATAAATAGGTTAGGAAGTTCAATTACGAAAACGGAGATGTTTTATAGATGTTTGGGGATGATCCGGACCCAATGGTAACGACAGCTCGGGTCGGGTCCGGGAGAAGTTTTCGGACGCGCATGCGAGGGGTTTGACAAAAGGCCATGGAGACAAGGGGTTTTGATGGGCTCAGAAAAGAGAGAGAAGAGAGCGGCCCGGTTGATCTGGGAGGGGTCAACAGGGGCAAGGAAGAAGCACCAACTATGAGCGAATGCAAGTTTTATGAAAACGATGCCGATGCAATGCGAATGATGCCATGAGATGAAATGCATGACATGAACAAACTGCAAAACAAAAGACAAAAACCCAACCATGGAGAAAATATCATATCACATCTCCGGAAAAGGCAAGAGTTGGAGTTACGAATATGGAAAGTTGTATCCGGGGCGTTACAACACTCCACCACCATGAGAGGATCTCGTCCCGAGATCTAGGATGGCACTGGAGGGAAAAGGAAGAGGAAGATAAGAGGTAAAACTAAGTTGCTTCTTTGACGAACGAGTGAAACACAAACCTTGAGAGGTTGAAAAGTTATGAATGATGAGTACAATGAACAAGAAAGAATTGGAACCACTCTGGTTGAAACAAGATAAACAAGGAACAAGGAAGATCAAATTCGGACAGCACTCCGGTTGAAAAGAGATGCAAGACTTGATAAGATGAAAAGAACTTGAAGAAATGACACAACACTCCGGTTAAATGGATAAGCACGAAAAGAACATGATCCTCACAATTCGAGATGATGAGTGAAAAGAGCAACATCACAATGCCTCCGGAACGAAAGAATAGAAGCTAGATCGTTGGGATAAAGGGATGGAGAAGAAAATGTCTACTTTTGCCACAAGTGAACTTGGAAAGCAAACTTGAAAAGAAGGATTCAATGGAGTTGTTGGAAAATCAACAACGAAAAGCAGAAGCTTGTAGTGGGCTTATGGAAACATCTCAACACTTGAGGTGAAATTCTGCCACTAACGAAAAACAATTGCTTGCTTGCGATCAAAGAAGAGATGAAAACTTCTTTCGCCGAGAGGATAGGAGAAAACTAGGATCATTGATAAGCACCACAATTAGCAACATTCCTTAGGGAAGGCTTTAGGTGAAATATGACACAAGATAACTCCAACAAAGACATTAATGGATTTAAAATACCCCATTCTTGACAATATGTGAATCGCGAAACATGAAGGCAATCGTCAAGAGTGACATAACACCGACTCAAAGATAAGGTAGGAGAATTGCACTTTGGATGCAAGATGAAGATTGCTTGAACTCCTCAAAACAAAACATGTGTTGAGCACCATGCTTAATTTTAGAGTATAGCTTGGCTGATCTTAACTCCGAGAGAAAAACTTGAAGAACAATTTAAGAATGAAAGGAATCCTTGACGAACCACCATGTAGAGCCTCCATGAAGAACTCCGGTAATAAAAGGATGATAGAAAGAAAGAGAAGTTGAAAACACAAGGTGAAGCCTTGCAATGATTTAGATGGAGCTTCGCAACGAGATAATGCGGAAAACTTGGAACTCCGGAAAAGAAAAGATGAAACACTAGAACCGAGAATTACTTCATCATGAACAATCTCCGGAAGAAAAGAATTGAATCACCTCAAGGAAATAAGAATTAGATTTATTGTACGCTTATCCTTCATCAAATTAAATTGATGACAAGCAATGGATTTGGCATACTACTTATTCCCGTAGAAAGGATTAAGAGAGATATAGCGTAAACTTGAGAAGGTATTGATGGAACCACCAGTGGGAATTGGAAACAACGAATATTTGATATGATAACGAAGGAAGAGAAATATTGAATGAACCACCGTAAGAATAGAAAACAAAGGAAGTAAAGGGGTGAATCACCGGTAAGAATTAGAGAACGAATGAAGATACTTGAGGGAATTTGATACAAGAGAACGAAGAGATCACGAGCTGATTAGAGAATACTTGAGCGATGCACTGGTAAGATTTGGATAACAAGAGCTTAAGGCTGGAATGAATGATTCTGAGATGATGTGCTCCGGAGAATCAAACTGAAAAGACTCTTGAATAGATCCGGATGGGTGAAAAGAATTCTCACAATCGAAAACAATTATGAGAGGATGGTATAACGCTAGAACCATGAATCTTCAACAGAACGGACCAAGATTTAGGAGAAATCCTTCTTCAATCTTCAACTGACGACGAGAAACACCACCAAAATTACTGAGATACTCCGGGAGAATGAAAAGCGAAGAGGTTGAGCCAACAATGAAAAAGAATTTGAAAGCGATCTTGGAGAAGGCATGTGACTGATGGAATCCATTCTTACGTCACACTTTGAAAAGAATTTGGGAATAGCTCCAGAATAATTAGAAGAGTCAGGTAAGATCCTGGGAAAATACCTGTTGGTTAGGGCCCACTCAAAAGATACACCTTCGAAAAATTACTTGAAAGGGAAATTGCACCGGTTGAATTAAATGGCTTGAATGAGATAACAATCTCCAAATAGCTTGAACGGATTAAGAATGGAAACACAAATCTTCTGAGATATCTTCAACACTCTAGAACAAATGAATAGCCAGAGGTGAGTGATTGAGAGGTGCACCGGCATGAGAAAGCATTTGACACGATGAAAGGAATATGATCAACAATGAAAGCTTGAAATTAATCCACGGGAGAAGAAAAGAGAATGAAGAATAATAAACTAGAAGCTCTGTTAGTATCTTCCTGAGAATCACCAGATAAGAACATTGATTGAAAAGAGTGAAGAGACTTCACATGAATAAATGGATACTTGATTAAAATATCTGAGTCCTTGAAGAAAAAGGGTGGGAGGGCGGGAAAACAAAGGCAACTTGGGATGGATGAAACAAACACCGGTGAGAAAACTTAGAGTTGATCTTGCGGATGGGGAGAATGATGGGATCATCTCGAAGAGAAGCGCACCGGTTGGAAAAGAATTAACATGACAACCTCAATGATCAAAAGGATTAGTATTCACATAGCAATATGAGAACACCGTTTAGGAAAGGTATGGATTCAACATTTGACTTTGAAGCAACTCGAATACCACAAATAAAACAAAACAAAGGTTTTGGCTTGCAGGATAAGCCGGAACAAATACATATGATAGAGATTTACCCAATCCCATATCATGAATCTGTCGAAAAGATATTCTAGGAGCTACTTGAATTCCCACCTATAAACTCCCGAAACTTTCTGGTTATGCAATCTGGTGTTGGGGATACAGGGGAAGCAATATATATCACCCAAACTAACAATACCTACATCCAAGCTGTATCCATCCATCAACACATAACCAAGAAACCTTCGGAAATCGAGTACCTCAACCTACGAAAAGCATCCGTTATACGAGTTATGGCAATACTCCCGAACTCCCGCCCCAGTACTGGGTGGCGTCGAGGTTATCTCACCAACAACTACATAAAAGAGATTTTCGATGTCGGCAAAACTCAGGTATTCCAGAACTGCAACGATAAAATTATGACGACAACACCTCGGAGCTCAACTCCCCGGGACACTGCCACAACCCCTAAATGTCAGGAGGCACCAAGAACAATGTTCTCGTCATAAGAATATTGGAACGATCCCAAGATGCCCGCGTGATCCTAATTTTTTTAGTGAAATTTGAGGAGAGGAAAGACAAAACATCTACGTCAGGAGTCCTCACCAGAGCGATGAAGGGGGCTGAGGATTAAAAAGAATCCTACTCTCCGATATATATAATCCTAAGTCTCAAAATAGTTTTCTTCTAGACTCAACAACGACCAACAGTCAAGGGGGCTTCTATGGTCGGTCGAGGCTCTGATACCAACTTGTCACGCCCAATATGCGATACTATCCTAAAGAGACTCGAAGGTCCCACCAAGGATAGAACCGCATATTGATACGCTTTACAAGGTGGATATCATTACATCAACATTACATAATAGATGGGGATACATACAAAAGGCATACAATGCCACACGAATACAACATCATCTTACATAAGAGCACCATCCGACTACAGATGAAACACAAACAGAAACTCAAATGACATCCACCCTGCTAGCCCAGGCTGCCGACCTGGAACCTATCCCCTGATCGAAGAATAAGCAGAAGAAGAAACTCCAAAACAAGCAAAACATCGCTCTCGCGTCATGATCATCGCAAAACCTGTACCTGCAACTGTTGTGGTAGTAATCTGTGAGCCACGAGGACTCAACAATCCCACTACCATGGGTATAAAGACTAGCAAAGCTTAAAGGGTAAGGAAGGGGTAAAGTGGAGAGGTTGCAGTAGCGACTAAGCATATATGGCGGCTAACATACGCAAAATAAGAGCGAGAAGAGAGCAAATGGAACGGTCGTGAAGCTAGCAATGATCAAGAGGTGATCCTGAACACCTACTTACGTCAAACATAACCCAAAACCATGTTCACTTCCCGGAATCCGCCGAGAAGATACCATCACGGCTACACACGCGGTTGATGCGTTTTAATTTGGATCTGGTGTCAATTTATCTACAACCGGACATTAACAAATTCCCATCCACCACATAACCGCGGGCACGGCTTTCGAAAGATAATACCCTGCAGGGCTGTCCCAACTTAGCCCATGATAAGCTCTCGCGATCAACGAAGGATATTCCTTCTCCCAGGAAGACCCGATCAGACTCGGAATCCCGGTTTACAAGACATTTCGACAATGGTGAAACAAGACCAGCAAAGCCACCCGATGTGCCGACAATCCCGATAGGAGCTGCACATATCTCGTTCTCAGGGCAACACCGGATGAGACATCCTACGAGTAAAACCAGACCTCGAGTTTCCCCGAGGGGGCCCCGCAGTCTACTCGGTTTGGACCAACACTTAGACAAGCATTGGCCTGGGGGGGGGGGCTAAAATAAAGATGACCCTCGAGAGAGCGACTCCCAAGGGAAAAGTAGGTGGTGGTGAGGCAAATGGTAAAACCAAGGTTGGGCCTTGCCGGAGGAGTTTTATTCAAAGCGAACTGTCAAGGGGGTCCCATAAATCACCCAACCGCGTTAGGGACGCAAAATCCGGGAACATAATACCGATATGACGGAAACTAGGGCGGCAAGAGTGGAACAAAACACCAGGCATAAGGCCGAGTCTTCCACCCTTTACCAAGTATATAGATGCATTAATTAAATAAGAGATATTGTGATATCCCAACATGATCCTGTCCACCTTGGAGCAATCTTCAACTTCACTTGCAACTAACAACGCTATAAGAGGGGCTGAGCAAAAGCGGTAACATAGCCAAACAACGGTTTGCTAGGAAGGGTGAAAAGGTTAGAGGCTGACATGGCAATTTGGGGAGGCTTCAAGAACAAGTGAATAGGAAGCGCAACATAGCGATGGAACGAAGCAACTAGCATAGCAATGATAGTAATGAGATCCAAGGTGACGGTCATCTTGCCTAAAATCCCGCTAGGAAGAAGAGCGTGTCCATGAAGAAGACGCACGGGAGTAGTCGAACGAATCCTCACAATCGCAACATTACCGGAACTAAGAAGCAACACCGGAAAGAAACAAACAACATGGTAAACACATAAGGATAATCATGGCATGATGCACAATTCAAGTATGATGCATGTCCGGTTTAAATAGCATGGCATGACAAAATGCAACAAACAATACTACAAGTTAAGTGGAGCTCAATATGCAATGAGTTGCATATTGACAAAACACCACATTCACTCATTTAGTTCACTCCCATTTATGCTACTCATCAATATTAAATGTTGTTAAACATGGCAAGGGGTGAAGCATAAGAAAACTACCTATCTAGGCAAGTTTATATGAGGTCGGAACAACAAACAACAATTCCGGATAATCCCCATGTGCATATTTTTAATTTTCTACTGTTCTGCCCTAAAACATATTTTATTGTTGTTAAATAGGAAAATAAAGTCCACCATGTTAAACTAGGCATCTTTCCACCCCATTTACATATAAAGTTTATTTAAAACCGAGCTACAGTTATTTAGTTATGTAATAAATCATTTTAACATGGCATTTATGCAAAAATAAAGCAAACAACAAGTTTATGCATTTTAACATGGATGAAAATAGCACATTATGAAAGTGCATGAAAAACTGAGCAAGTTACATATATGACATGTATAAATCCGATGCACGGTTATTTAGTTGTGAGTAATTTAAAATCATGGCATTTTCTGTAATTATTAATGCACTGGTTTAAATTGCAAAATCGCCTAGAAAAAAAAAACATGAGATGGGCCAAATCTGGCTGGCCCGACAGGGAGTACTGGGTGCGGCTTAGAGATGGGCTGCAGCTCACCTAGCTGGGTTGGCCCAGATCGGTGGAGAGGCCAAGGCAGGCCGGCTTATAGGAGCTGGGCCACGACACGGGACTTGGCGAATCGCGGTCAACACGAGGCGAGGCGAGCGAGCTGCTGCTCGTTTCTGAAGAACAGAGGCGGCAGTAGCAGGGACATGGCGAAGGCGCAATAGATGGGGCGCGGCTAAGGCAAGGCGGCGCGGAGGAGGTCTGGGGATGGGTGGTCCATGGCGGAGGCGGCGAGATCCAGCGGCCCCCGAGCGAATCTGGCGCGGAACAACGACGAGGACCTGCGTCGGAGCTCCATGGAGGGAAGTGGCAATTGCTATTACCTAAAGAAAAGGAGGGAGAGAGATATTCAGAGAAGCAGAACGGAAAAGGAAGAAGAGAGAAGGCGAGGGCGACGGGCGCGCTGGCGACCTGTTGGTCGGGTACTGGTCGCGGCAGAGGCTCGGGACAGGGGAGGAGCACGGCGAACTGGAGGCGGGGACGAGGCCGGAGACACAAGGACTCGTCGGATCGGTCAGAGACAATGACGAACAAAACAGGATGGCAACGGGAGATGGGGCTTCCTGGCCACGACGGAGCTCCTGTGGCTGTTGTACCAGGAGAGAAAGATAGGCCAGAGAGGGAGAGAGAGAAGGGGTGAATCAAGGAGGCAGAGGAGGGACGGCTGGGCTCATCTGAAGGTCAAGGTCGTCGGCGGGCAGGCTCGTCGGAGCGGCACGGTGACGAGGGGCTCGTGCTCTTGAACGAGAGGACGCTCGGGCCTCGAGAGCAGAGGAGGCGGCGGTGGAGGCTTTGGTCGTTGGGTCGCTGCGGGAGCACCTGGACAGGGGCTCGAACGAGTAGGGGATCGGGCAAGGTGGTAGGAGGCTTGCGGGAGGAGGCAGCAGGTGAGGTGGAGTTGGATCGAGAGGAGCTCTGGTTGGCCCGGCGTGCAAACTGAGGAGGAACAGAGTTGCGGTTGCAGGATGGGGATGGAATGGTGGATGGGTTAGGGGAGATCCCGAGGAAGGGAGGCAGGTGAGTGTGCGGCGGCGGCTAGGGTAGGATCCTTAGAAAATAGGGTTTGGTCCAGGTAGGGGTTGGTCTATAAATAGGATAATGGGAGTGGGTTTAGTACGTCCGATCGTAATCGGGCGGTCGAGAATAAATAGGTTAGGAAGTTCAATTACGGAAACAGAGATGTTTTATAGATGTTTGGGGATGATCCGGACCGAATGGTAACGATAGCTCGGGTCGGGTCCGGGAGAAGTTTTCGGACGCGCATGCGAGGGGTTTGACAAAAGGCCATGGAGACAAGGGGTTTTGATGGGCTCAGAAAAGAGAGAGAAGAGAGCGGCCCGGTTGATCTGGGAGGGGTCAACAGGGGCAAGGAAGAAGCGGCAACTACGAGCGAATGCAAGTTTTATGAAAAAGATGCCGATGCAATGCGAATGATGCCATGAGATGAAATGCATGACATGAACAAACTGCAAAACAAAAGACAAAAACCCAACCACGGAGAAAATATCATATCACATCTCTGGAAAAGGCAAGAGTTGGAGTTACGAATATGGAAAGTTGTATCCGGGGCGTTACATCTAGCGAGGCTCCATGTCTTGCTAGGGCACGCGGTCGAAGTAGATCTGAAGATTTCAGAGGCAGGAAGGAAAGGCGCAAGAATGGGGATCTGGGCAATGACCGGAGGAAGCAAGGGAAGCAAAGCCTAGGCAGATGCCGCTCTTTTGACGATTCACTCAGTTGCTAAGGCACCCACGACGAACCAACCGCCACGTGGCGCCCGAGGGCGCAGGCTGTTAGGGCCCGTGGCGTTTCGCACTTGCCCCTTCGCTTCTCTGCTCAGCCTAGTCCGGGCGCGCCTTGGGCCCGGGGGCTACTGTCGGTGTTCTAGGAATGGGGGTCCCCAAACTTGCCTGCCTGCAGCCTGCGGCGTGGCTCAAGGGGTGGCCCAGCACGACCCATCTTCATCAGCTCGAGCTCAAGACCCTCGCGAGGGGCCAAGCCTCGTGGGGTGGACAACAAGAAGCTTCCTCAGGCACGGCCTCGTCAGGCTGGCTCGCGAGGAGGCGGAGAGATCAAGGCAGGGTACCTCATGAGGTGCCCATAACGCAAGCCATGACGACCGAGGGCGCCAGGCGGGCGCCAGCCCGCGCAGTGTCCTCCTTTCCTCTTTGGTGCAAAGGAAGCAAGCGCAGGCGAGAGCATCAAGCAAAGGCATCCGTTTCGGTGCAACAAGACCAAGACCGTCGCAATGGCAGGAAGGAGGTCATTGTGGAGCCCAAGCCGGCATCACCACCAGAGCCTTGGCAGGCGAGGACCAACTTTAGTTAGGATAAGTGTACTAGATGTTCCCCTTCAAAATGGCCAATTGTTGGCGCCCTTCCCGCTCAATATTTGGGAAGAGGCCCAGGGCCTTTGCCTATAAATAGGACTAGCCACCCACAAGGTAGAGAGATGATCAGATCGAGATCATCATCTAGAAACCTGCAGAGAAAGAGCGACTGAACTCCCCCGAGCAGTTCATCGCACCAGCCAAGAACAGACCCTCGCGAGGCTGTTCTTCCTTGTATTGTTCATCATCGACCCAAGAGGCAATCCACCCCGCCACAAACTAGAGTAGGGTATTACACCACAATGGTGGCCCGAACTAGTATAAACCCTGTGTCTCTTGTGTTGTTCCCTTCATAGCTTAGATCCTAGTGAGGCGGTGAGGTGCAGGTAGGTAGAGGGCGAAATCTCCGCGCGCACCCTAGTGTTCGAATCTAGAGGGTCTGCCGGAACCCGAAATCCGACAGATGAGTCTACTTTGGGAAGTCTTAGACATAGAGTGCCTATTCTTGATGGAGAGTACTTTCATGAGTGGAAAAATAAGATGCTTGTAATTTTCAATCAATATAATTTGAACAAGTACATTGCTAGTCCTTGTGCACCTTATGTTGATCCTATGCATCCTACCCTTGATGAGTCTATTGACATGATTAGGAATGTTAGAACTGTTAATCTTATAACTAGAGGCTTGCCTAGAAACTTGGTTGGAAAACTGCCTACTCTTGAGTGTGCCTACACTATATGGAAATTTCTTGAGGAATGATTTCCTGATTATTCTTTGAAAAATCTTGATGAAATTCTTCATAAGTCTATTGCTTTGAGTAAGATGAATACTAGTGATCCTATGCTTGGTGATCGTCTATTTGAACTTACAAACCTTATGTGTGCCAAAGGAAATGTAGGAATTATTAGCGATATCATTTTCGAAGCTACTAGAATTCATAGAGGAGATTATTGTCAAACTCATACTAATTAATCACTCTCACTAGGAATTGATCCACCACATGACGATGTTGAACATGGATACTATGATGAGGATGATGATGATGACTTTGATGTTGATGATGCAATGAGACATTTTGGTCTTATGGCAAATCTTCGGGGATATATGGCAGGAGGAAAGGAATGGGTTCTTGATAGTGGATGTACCGATCACATGACCGGAGATAAAGACATGTTTCGCGAGCTTGCTGAAAATGATAGTCCTCGAAAGTATGTCACTTTCGGTGACAACTCAAAGGGTAAGGTGGTTGGCCTCGGTAAGGTGGCCATCTCACATGATAGCTCCATTCAGAATGTTATGCTCGTTGAGTCTCTTGGCTACAACTTACTTTCAGTATCTAGACTTGCTGATTTCGGTTTCAATGTCCTATTTACTGAAGTAGATTGCCAAGTGTTTCGTCGAGACAATCATAAAATGGTCTTTACCGGTATACGTAGAGGTGATCTATACATAGTTGATTTCACTAAAAAGGCTCAACCTAAAACTTGCTTCATTGCTAAATCCTCAAAAGGTTGGTTATGGCATAGACGACTAGGTCACATTGGCATGAGAAACCTTAACAAGCTTATTAAAGGAAATCATATCCTTGGTGTTAACGATGTCATATTTGATAAGGTTAGACTCTGTAGTGCTTGTCAAGCAGGTAAACAGGTTGGAGGAAGTAACATCATGACCACAAGGAGGCCACTCGAGCTACTTCACATGGATCTTTTTGGTCCCAACTCTTACAAGAGTCTCGGTGGAAATTCTTTTGGTCTAGTTATAGTTGATGATTTTTCAAGATTTACGTGGGTGTTTTTTCTCAATGATAAATCGCAGGTCCAAAAGATCTTCAAAAACTTCACTAGGAAGGCCCAAAATCAATTTGAAGTGAAGATCAAGAAGGGTCGCAGCGACAATGGAATGGAGTTCAAGAACGCAAATGTGGACACCTTTCTTGACGAAGAAGGGATTTCACACGAGTTCTCGGCTACGTACACACCTCAACAAAATGGAGTTGTTGAGAGGAAGAACCGGACGCTCATCAAAATGGAAAGAATGATGCTTGATGAGTACAAGACACCGAAGCACTTTTGGGTAGAAGCGGTTGAGACAGCTTGTCATGCAACAAATCGCTTGTATCTTCACAAGCTACTCGGCAAGACAGCATATGAGCTCCTCACCGGTAACAAACCCCAAGTTGGATACTTTCGAGTATTCTGCTCAAAGTGCTACATTCTTGATAAGCTTCGTTGTTCTAAATTTGCTCCTAAGTCTCATGAAGGTTTCCTACTAGGTTATGGCTCAAACTCTCACACTTATCATGTCTACAACAATTTCACTCGAAAGGTTGAAGAGACGGTAGATGTGAAGTTTGATGAATCTAACGGCTCGCAAGTAGAGCTATTGCCAATTGATGTAGGAGACAAAGATCCTTCGGAAGCAATCCAAGACTTATCTATTGGCAAGGTCCGTCCAACGAAGGTGAAGGAGAGTACATTGTTCGTCCAAGTGGAAGCTTCTACATCACGACAAGGTGAACCAAGAATTGATACGGAAGCATCCACAAGTGGGACACACCAAGATGAAGAAAGCGAGGAAGTGCATCAACAACCTCCTTCTCCACCACGACAAGAGTACGACAACGCCAACAATGAAGAAGGCTAAGAAGAAGAACAAGATGAAGAAGAAGTTCAACCAAGATCCAAGCAAAAGCTTTCACGAGTTCGAGCAAGAATTTCTAAAGACCATCCCGTCGAGCAAATCTACAATGATATTCAAACCGAGAGAATCACTCGCTCTTAAACTCGTTTAGCTAACTTTTGTGAAAACTATTCTTTCATCTCTAGCATTGAACCTATGAAGGTCAAAGAAGCATTAGAAGATCCGGATTGGATAAATGCTATGCATGAAGAGCTACACAACTTTGAGAGGAACCAAGTTTGGACATTGGTTGAGAAGCCCGACAACAACCACAACATCATCGGTACCAAATGGGTGTTTTGTAACAAGCAAGATGAAGATGGACAAGTAGTTCGCAACAAAGCACGTCTCATCGCCCAAGGCTACACACAAGTCGAAGGTATGGACTATGGTGAGACTTATGCTCCCGTTGCTAGACTTGAGTCCATTCACATCTTACTTGCCTATGCTAATCACCATGATATGACCTTGTACCAAATGGACATTAAAAGTGCTTTTCTAAATGGTGAAATAGAGGAGGAAGTTTATGGTAAACAACCTCCCGGCTTTATCAATCCTAAGAAACCAAATCATGTTTACAAATTTCGCAAAGCCCTTTATGGTCTTAAACAAGCTCCTAGAGCGTGGAATAAATGCTTGACCAAGTTCCTTATAGAAAAAGGCTTTGAAATTGGGAAGATTGATTCTACTCTTTTTACTAAAAGGGTTAATGGAGAACTCTTTGTATGCCAAATTTATGTTGATGATATTATATTTGGTTCAACTAACCCTCATTTTAGTGAAAAGTTTGGGAAGCTTATGTCGGAGAAGTTTGAGATATCTATGATGAGTGAACTCAAATTCTTTCTTGGCTTGAAAATCAAGCAAACTAAGGAAGGTACTTTTGTCTCTCAAACAAAGTACACTAAGGATTTGTTCAAGAAATTCAATATGCAAGAATGTAAAGGTATGCCTACACCCATGCCTACTAGTGGACATCTTGACTTGACCAAAGATGATGAACCGGTTGATCAAAAGGTTTATCGCTCTATGATTGGATCATTGTTATATCTATGTGCTTCACGTCCTGATATTATGCTAAGTGTGTGCATGTGTGCACGATATCAAGCTGCTCCTAAAGAATGTCATCTTAAGGCCGTGAAAAGGATAGTGACATACTTAATCCATACACCAAATTTGGCATTTGGTATCCCAAGAGGGCCTCTTTTGATCTTGTTGGCTACTCCGACTCAGACTATGCCGGAGACAAGGTTGATAGAAAGTCCACTTGGGTACTTGTCAATTTCTTGGTAGATCTCTTGTGTCTTGGTCCTCCAAGAAACAAAACTCGATATCCTTATCCACAGCCAAAGCGGAATACATTGCCGCTGGTTCATGTTGTGCTCAATTACTTTGGATGACCCAAACTCTTAAAGATTATGGGATATATGTGAAACATGTTCCATTGCTTTGTGACAATGAAAGTGCTATCAAAATTGGTCATAATCCTGTGCAACATTCTCGAACTAAGCATCTTGGAGTTCGTCATCATTTCATTCGAGATCATGTTGCTAAGGGTGACATTGATCTTAAGCATGTTCGTACCGAAAAGCAATTAGCGGATATATTCACTAAACCTCTTGATGAGAAAGTGTTTTGCAGGTTGAGAGGAGAATTGAACATCAATGATGCTTCAAACTTGGAGTAGAAACTCTATTGGATACATGCAAGACATGAGCTTATGACTAATCCTAGATATTTCTCTTATGATGAACATCTTATATCTTTGACATATTTGCATATTGCATGTTATCTAACCCATGTAGGTACTTGGTTGGATCAAATTCCATGAGATTGTAACCTACTCACATCTTGAGCAATCTCTACATCACCAAGTCTCTATACAAAGGTGGTTGAAGACAAGGAAGTAGGAAACCATTCAAACATATCCCTTGACAAATTCCATGTTGAGCTTCATGATTGTCATTTTTGGATACACAAGTGCTCTTCCTTGCAAGAACTAACCCATGTAGGTAGATGGACTCAAATTTCAAGTGGTGCTCCCAACTCTTGGCTACATCAACCTAGAGCAACCCACACAAGTTCAACTACATGATCAACACCACCAACCAAGGTATGTTATTCCATCTTAGAGAAGCTTTACTCCGAGTCATGAGCTAAAGCAACTAGACAAGATGTGAATACATCAAGATGCTTAAACGAAAAATGGTAATCCCATTTTGAGCTTAAACGATGAGTATGACCTATGATCAAGTGATCTCACTTGACTCCTAAGTCAATATACTCTAACATAGGTGACTTTGTCGCCGACCATCTCTAGATGAAGTTCTCCTGTGTTCTTTTCTGTGTTTTTGCATCTGTCTCATGCATATTTGTTTCCCTTTTTTAACAAAAAAAACTTCATCTAGATTTCTTTCTTTTCTGTTTGTTCAGCATTTTCTACATCAAATTCATTGCATATCATTTAGTAAATTCCTTGCAAATCTTTGTGATATCCTACTAGACTAGTGAGCTGAGGTGACAAGTGTTTTCTCTATGATGAACTCGGTTTCACCGATTAGTTATTTTCGGTCCAACCGAATTCTTTCGGTACAACCGAAGCATACCACTCGGTGCCACTGATTTCCCCACAGAAAAACAGTTTGCCACTAATTTTGTGTTTCTTCTGATCCAACTCCACTCAATGAATCTTATCCTCTACAAGCATCACAATTTTATCCACTGCTTTGTGTTGTGACTCTAGGACCAAACCCATTCACAACAAATTCCAGAAAACCCTTCTTGGAAATCGATGTCAAAGGGGGAGATAGAGATCACATCAAAGCTTATCACTTAGAGAGATCACATCCAAGCTCATCTCTTCCACAGGGGGAGAGAAAGAGATCTCCAGGGGGAGAGAATACTCAAGTAGAAAGTATTTCTCAAGGATCCCAGATGCTCGGTGTTCAAGAGGAGATATTTCACATGTCTTATTGAAGGGAAAAGACATGTTCATATATGCTTATTTACATTAGCTTGCATTAGCTCTGTTCATTTATATCTTTCAGCTCTGATTTTCTGTTCCCTATCTTTTCCCAGTATCCCATGCTAGATTCAGGGGGAGCAAGACACCTAAGGGAAAGAAATCATTTAAATTCATTACATATCTTTACTCTTGGGGACATGACTAATCCAATGTGGTACTTAGTACTCACTCTGTACATGTCATCCCAGTCTTGGTATTCTTGTGGTTTCTTCTGTTTGCTATGGCTAGTAGATGTACCTGTGTTATCTAACCTTGTTTATGCAGGTTCATTCCATCCTAAGCCAACTCAAGACTACAAGGTAAGTATATGCATCACAATCATGTGTATGAGGAATTCTTGCTGATGTACATACTGTTTGCAAGAAGGACTCATGAGCATGAAGATATTTTCTTTAATATTCTTTGCTCTGATGCATATGGCCAAGATACATGTAACTCATTGCCTACTCTATCATGGTTATGCTCTCACATGCTTCTATATTCCATATTCACATGTTTGCATACATGTAGGTGGAGCCTATGCTTGTTACATGTCTTTCCAAAGCTTTACTTGCTATTCTTTATATCCTTATCTAAAGCTTTGATGTATGTTGTCATCAATTACCAAAAAGGGGGAGATTGAAAGCACAAGTGCTCCCTAGGTGGTTTTGGTAATTAATGACAACATATCTCTTGTTGGACTAACACTTTTATCTAGTATGTTTCAGATAAGTTCAACAATGGAGTGGCATGGACTAAAGAATGTGGGAACTCCTTCAAGATGCTAAGGACAAAGGATTGGCTAAAGCTTCAAGCTCAAGACTCTTCATTTTACATTTTAGTGATCCACGATCACATTGAGTCTATAGGAAAAGCCAATACTATCAAGAAGGGATGAGGTGTTGCTTAATGAGTTTCTTGCTCCACAGTGCTTAGTGATATGCTCCAAGACCCTCAACTACTTTCCCACTTCCACACATATGACCTAAACCTAAAGCCAAAATCGGCCACACCGATTCTTTCTATCCGGCGGCACCGAGTTCAAATGTCATAGCCACTGCCACAAACCCTAGGCAAATCGGTCTCACCGATAGGGATCTCGGTCTCACCGAGATGGGATTGTAATCTCTCTGTGTATGTCTATTATCAAAATCGGTCTCATTGAGTTTGTTTAATCGGTACTACCGAGATTACAATGCAAACTATCTGGTTAACTTATTACCAAGATCGGTCTCACCGAGTTTGAGTAATCGGTCCCACCGAGTTTGCCTGACCAACTCTCTGGTTAGCTAATTACCAAAATCGGTCTCACCGAGTTTGTGTAATCGGTCTCACCAAGATTACGTTATGCCCTAACCCTAACCATATCGGTCCCACCGAGTTGCATTTCGGTCCCACCAAAAATCCTAACGGTCACTAGGTTTACTAAATCGGTCTGACCGAGTTTGTTGATTCGGTCCTACCGAGATTGGTAAATTGTGTGTAATGGTTAGATTTTGTGTGGAGGCTATATATACCCCTCCACCTCCTCTTCATTCATGGAGAGAGCCATCAGAACGAACCTACACTTCCAGTATCCTATTTCTGAGAGAGAACTACCTACTCATGTGTTGAGGCCAAGATATTCCATTCCTACCAAATGAATCTTGATCTCTAGCCTTCCCCAAGTTGCTTTCCACTCAAATCTTCTTTTCACCAGATCCAAATCCTATGAGAGAGAGTTGAGTGTTGGGGAGACTATAATTTGAAGCACAAGAGCAAGGAGTTCATCATCAACACACCATTTGTTACTTCTTGGAGAGTGGTGTCTCCTAGATTGGCTAGGTGTCACTTGGGAGCCTCCGACAAGATTGTGGAGTTGAACCAAGGAGTTTGTAAGGGCAAGGAGATCGCCTACTTCATGAAGATCTAGCGCTAGTGAGGCAAGTCCTTCGTGGGCGACGGCCATGGTGGGATAGACAAGGTTGCTTCTTCATGGACCCTTCTTGGGTGGAGCCGTCCGTGGACTCGCGCAACCGTTACCCTTCGTGGGTTGAAGTCTCCATCAACGTGGATGTACGATAGCACCACCTATCGGAACCATGCCAAAAACATCCGTGTCTCCAATTGCGTTTGAATCCTCCAAAACTCTTCCCTTTACATTGTTGCAAGTTGCATGCTTTACTTTCCGATGCTCATATACTCTTTGCATGCTTGCTTGCTATATGTTGTGAATGTTAAATTTGTGCCTAAACTTCACTTAAACTTAAAGAAGTTAAAAACTGCAAGTTTGGTACTTAGTGTTTAATCACCCCCCCCCTCTAGACACCTCTTCTCAAGGTCCTACAAGTGGTATCAGAGCATTGGTCTCCATTGCCTTGGTTTAATCACCATTGGAGGAAGATGGATGATGTCGGCGTTCTGGGAACGGGGGTCCCCAGACTTGCCTGCCTGCGGCCTGCGACATGGCTCAAGGGGCGGCCCAGCATGGCCCATCTTCATCAGCATGAGTTCAAGACCCTCGTGAGGGGCCAAGCCTTGCGGGGTGGACGACAAGAAGCTTCCTCAGGCACGGCCTCATCAGGCTGGCTCGCGAGGAGGCGGAGAGATCAAGGCACGTCCTCGTCAGGAAGGGGCGTGGGGACATCTGCAGTCAACAGCTGATAGAGCTGGCCTGTTCGTGATTGATAGGATTTCAATTACTAGCGGCAATACAACACCATATTTTCAAGCCAGTTCCAATTTGCTGATTTATATATCGTGGTTATGGTGTACCCCTGTTATGTACACTATGATCTGCCTAGTTGTTTTGTGCCCTTGTTATCATGGTTTGGCAATAAACTCTCTATACAATATATTATGAACCTATCATCTGCCAACTATCCTTACTTCTGGAGCCTATTTTTTTGTGTACTTGTGCCAGATTATATAAATGGACGCACCATATTACATCACACATGAGCTCTCTCATCAGAATCCAGTGATAGCACACAAGTGTTTACAGGGGCACCCCTATATTAGAATATCATCTGCATTACAAATATAATCTCACAACTATTTATGTTTTCATGGTTCTCAGATATTATACATAATTACAGTGAATATCAGAATCCGCGCATCAGAAGAATATTGTGGAACACTGCAATGACTTACAAAATTGGCACCAAGGCATTGAGTGCCATTCTGGATGCAATGAAACTCATACGCTCCCCACCTGTAGATTCTTGTTCAAAATATGATCCTAATGACAATTCTAACCTCGAGAAGTCTAAGGCAGATGGCCTGTCATGTTCACCCATCAAGGTGTCTATTATAATTTGGCAATGTTTTATTGATTGCGCGTATCTTGCATATGTTGTCTTGCATTTCTTCTACTTTGTTGCACCGCCATCTGCTTAGTTTACTCATCATATATGTCGAGATGCCATGCCCATCCATTATCAATACATATTCCATCTGTCATCATACCATGTTTTTTCACTCAAATGTTGTTCTTGTGCATCAAACATCAAAAAGGAAGAGGGTTATTGCCGAACCTGAAGGAGCACCAACAAAGTCCTTGAAAAACGTGGTTGTGCCGGAGAAATCAGACAACACCCCACTTATATTGTCTGTACAACCAGTGACACAAAACGTATGACCGACTCCAGCAGACTGTACCCATACTTCACTGGCCACACCTCTAGCCCCACCACACAGGACCTGCACTCCAGCAAAAGGTATGCCGATTTCAGTTGCCAAAGCACCAGCCATACCACAAAAAAATCCCACTCCAGCAAAAAGTACAACAAGTCCACTAGCCGAAGACCTATCCCAACTGCAGAGACGACCAATTCCTGCAGATTGGAACCCCATTCCAGTTATTCCCAGTTAAAAAGACAATGCTTTCAATGTTGTTAGGGACTACGTGCATATATTCCCATCATGGGAAGATTATAGTGAAGACAAACACCATTTTCACATCTTCATGTCCCACTTACGTGTAAGTGCTATTATCCATGGTGATTATTTTCCTGTTTTCTCCTAATTGAACACATCAATGATTTACATTGCATTGTTGTAAGTAGACGAGGGACAATCTGGATGGTCATGATGAGCAAAGTTTGCTTGCACTTTTCAAGGAAGCGTTGTAGCAGTATCGGTGTTACCTGAGGAAATCACACTTTGATGGCACGTCTATGCTAAATTTAGAAGATATTGAATGGAAAAACCTTGTTATGAACTGGTCTCATTCCGAGGATGAGGTATTGTCTATGATATCGCATGACAATTTGAACTTCTAATTTTCCGCATGTGCCTTACAGATCTTTTTTGCAGGAAATCTGCTCGAAAAAGAATTCCGGTTTGAAAAGAACGACAGGATATCGCAAATATGCTGCCCGCTGCTTTGCTCTTGTTAGTACTTGTTGTGCTGTATCACTGTACTTGCATACATACCTGGTTCATTATGTGACAGCAGTATGCATGATAGCTTTCTTATCAATTGTTCGCTCCAAATTATCTGATCTGTATGAATGGTTACATTAGTGTAGAATATATCCAATGCCAATGAATTTTTTTAGCTCTACATTGTTCTTGTAAGTACATGCTGACCTTTATCAGTGTACTTATATTGACAGGTAATTGTTCATGTACCATCACTCTGTAGCTTATTTTCCTTTGCCCTCCATTTTCTACACATCAGATCTATATCTACTCTTGGGGATAATTAGATTTATGCCCCTAGTTGTGTCTCACTCGTCTGTTTACCCCTAATTCCCAAAAGTCACCGGCTCTGTCCAAGTCACTTTGCTCCTATTATGCTTTTGCCCTTTGACCGTTTGACCGTCAGTTTGAAAACTTCATAACTAATTCATACTAAATCAGAAAAATGCAAATAAGATACCAAAAATGTTTAGAAAAACATCACCTATATGACAGTGTCATTTGCATTTATGAAAAAAGTTTTAGAAAGTGCACATCTGAGTTTTAGATCTTTTGATACCACCATGAATAGTAAACTCTAAATAAATTCAAAAAAATTCAAAAAAAATGGTGGCAAAGACCGACAAATGTTCTAAGTGCTTGCCAAGTTTCATTAGGGAACAACATTCGTGGAAGTCGTGGCAATAATCTATTTTGGAGTGCTGATTGTTTATTTTTGCCGCGGCACCCAGGAATGATATTCCCTCATGAAACTTGCCAGGCACTTAAAACATTTGTCATTCTTTGCCACCAATTGTTTTTCAATTTTTTGAACTTTTTTAGATTTTACTATTCATGGTGGTAGCATAAGAGTTAAAACTCGGATGGGCACTTTCCAACACTTTTTTCATGAATGCAAATGATACTAACAAATAGGTGATGTTTTTCTGAACATTTTGGTATCTTATTTGCATTTTTCTAACTTAGTATGAATTAGTTATGAAGTTTTCAAACTAACGGTCAAAGGGCAAAAACATAAGAGGAGCAAAGTGACTTGGACAGAACCAGTGACTTTTGGGAATTAGGGGTAAAACAGACGAGTGGGACACAACTAGGGGCATAAATCTAATTATCCCTTACTCTTACCATAAGGTTGGATAACACCGATGGTACTGAAGAAGTTTACCTCTGCATTGCTCTTGGCTGTACCTTTTGCCTATATCGTTGTACTTACATTTATAGCTACTTGGTTATGTAGCATCACTCTTCATCTTATCTTAAATATTCTCCATTTTTTTCTTATATTGTCACATCTATATTTACTCTTAACAAAATGTAGAATAAAGGGAATGCTTATGAAGAAGATTCTGTGGTAATCTTGAATTGCCCCCCCCCCCATCAGAATGGACAAGGGCTTTATAGAGCCTGCCTTCACCAATAATGTAAGTTTGTCCTTCTCAAGCCTTCAAACTTTGTTGTGTATATTTGGTTAGGCATGATTGCAACAACTATTTATTTTTGGTGTTTGCATCAAATTGCATGTTTAAAGTTTATTATGTAGTTCATAAACAAAAGTTTGTCCTTCTCAATTTAAGTTTTCAGTTGTACAACCAAGTTCCTTCTTCATGCCATGTAAATTAAACTATACAGAGCAAGTGATCTTATTTTGCCAATCTAAAATGGGTAAATTAACAGCACACTTACCATTCATACTTATGAGTTCTTGATCTGTAATCCAGTGGTGTCGTGAAGCTGCCAACTCCTTCACAATGTCATTTCCTGCCATGTCTTGACCTGAACAATACCATATTGTGTTAATTCTATTTTAAACTGTGTCACTTTATTCGTTAGTAATAAATGTGATGAATTGTCAGCACTGATACTTGTATGTGCAAAACCATTCATCTGTCTGCATGTTTATCTTTCAGAGTGAGGAGGATATAAGTGTCAAAGAAGTGTAGTCTCATCAGCTTGCTCAGCTGCTTGCGCTGCAGCTTCCGAGCAGGGCTAACCTTTCTTGAACTCTATTGAAGTGCTGTCGGTTTTGTATATTATTTTTTCGGCATGTTTAATTGCACCGGTGGTGATCTTTGATGTACAATGTATGTAATATGTTGTTTGCTTGTGCTTTATTATCATAGTGGTGAACTTTGATGCCCAGTGGATGTAATATGCTGTAATTTCTTTATTGTATAGTCTAGGTTTTTTTCTTATTCACGATGCTGCAGTTATTTTACTGTATATATATCCTGTCTTCGCAGTAAACCGTCCAAAACATAAAATTACGGTACATAATCGGGCCGTCATGCAAATCACTATGTATGATCCGCATCATGGGCCCCGTCATCTTTGTCCGTTAACAGGCCTAAATTTAACTGGCCCACTAGTAGATTCGGGCCTTTAATAGGCCGAGTAAACCATCGGCCCTATTTTCCCAGGAAAGCTCAATGGGCTTTTAGGAGGCCGAAAAGTAGGTTGGGCCTGAAACGTGCCGAACGGCTCACAGGCTGACAGCAGGCCGAAATAGACCCCGACCCATGACTGTACCAATCAAATCATGGGCTTATAACAGACCAAAATTGTCTCGGTCCTTGTTTGGCCCAATCAGATTATCGGCTTTGAGCAGGCCGGATGCAAACGGGGTCGTAGTTAGGCCCAACTATATGACGGGCTTTTAACAGGACGAAATATATATAGGGCCAAAATGTTAAACATTCATTTAACAGGCCGAAACTAATATCAAGCTGAATTACTAAATGGCCCTTTATCAAGTGGGCCCAAAAGCATAGCGTCCAGTTGACGGGCCCAATCTGATATGGGCTATAATTTTGCCCAAAGCCTCTCAAAGGGCCGGACCTGATCAGGGCCGTAATTTGGACAAGAACGTGGGAGGCTTTTAACGGGCCGAATCTCATATGGGCCTCTATTAGGCCAGTATTGTGGTAGGTTGTTAATGGACCGGATCAAATATGGGCCGGCATTTGGCCCAAAACATGGCAGCCTGTTAATGGGCTGGCCTACTAGTGTCATCAAAATCTTTTGGGCCTTCAGCTGGGCCGGCCCATTATGGGCGGCGGAATCTCGTGGGCCTTTAGCTGGGCCGGCCCATTATGGTCTGCAAAGTCTTGGGGGCCTTTAGCTGGGCCGGCCCGTTATGGCCCGCAAAATCTCGCGGGCATTTAGCTGGGCCGGCCCATTATGGCCCGCAAAAACTTGTGGGCCTTTAGCTGGGCCGCCCCATTATGGCCCGCAAAATCTCGTGGGCCTTTTGCTGGGCTGGCCCATTATGGACCGCAAAATCTCGTGGCCCTTTAGTTGGGCCGGCCCATTTAAACTTTCTGGGCCAATTTTGGGCCGGTCCATGTTTCAACATTTCATAAGCGCATCTCGGCCATTGGATGAGTGACACCTATGCCAATGGGGAGCTGACACGTGTTTCCTCTAGCCAATGATGATTTTACACATGGAAAATCCCCATTGGTCCAGGGTGTTAACGGGTTACCGAATCCAAAACGGGACCCGATAGCTTAACGCCGTTCCGTTATGGTGGATGCCACATGTCGGTCACCCTTGACAAAAGCACTTCTGTGACGCGCGATTTATCGTCATGGAAGTGGACACTTCTGTGATGATAATTTTGGTAATGTTATGGAACACTTCTACGATAGCACAGGTATGACTATCTTGATTCTGTCATAAAATCGTCATGGATGTACATGCATGACAGAAAACGCGACCTACTGTTACCAACACATATCGTCACGGAAGTGTATTTTTTTGTGGTGAAGGTAGATGGATCCACTGAAGGTTGCTTAGAAGAAACCCATGTGGTTTTGGGGTACTATTCAGTTACCCAGTAAGAACCATCAACATTCATTTTCCTCTCGAACCCAACACCCTCTTTCCTAGGGTTTTAGTTCAGAATCTGCTTTTTAAGGACATCACACAGTATCTGATGCCCTTTGAGACTTTTGTACATTCCTGTCTCAAGTAACGACTTCAACCTGGCATTCTCATCAGCAATAGTAGTGGTGTCCTCAGCTGAGGGGTTAGTTACCACATTAGCCGTTGAAGATATTGCAACAGAAGTAGCATTTGAATATATTGCAACAGTAGCAGTAGTTGAACATTCAGCAACAGAGACAACGTTATCATGCTCAATACATTTTAGGCATGGTGGTTCAAATCCTTCCTAAGCGAAACTGATCTATTGAGCGCGAAGTGACTCGTTTTCCTTTTGAAGATCTTCATGAGCCGACCTCAATTTCTCAAGTTCCTGTTTCCTTTGAAGATAATCGTAGGAAAGCTTTTCATGAGAGGTTGAGAGCGATTCATGACGACTTTCAAGTTCCTCATACTTAACTTGAAGATTTTTAATGTCTTCATTTAAGGACTGAGATCGGGTCATTTCCATGTCCAACAGGTCATCGCTTTTGTCTAACAATTTTTGAATATGTTCCATGGCATTCTGTTGTTCAATTGCAATTTTAGCAAGTGTTTTGTAGCTAGGTTTAGAATCAACAGAGGTTACCTTGTCACTACGTGCCATGAGGCAGTAGTTTTGACTTGATGGCTCGGGTTCGAAAGACATTGTTTTAAGAGATTCTTTGAACTCGCAGAACCATGGGTCTTGACGGGTTCGATGACCCTCATAGACATCAGAAATCCGGTCCCAGATAAGCTTCGCATTACAAAGATGCATGACGCGCCTGGACACGTCATTGGATAGGCGTGTTGTCACATTACAAATCGGAAACACAAGTATTAATTAAACCGTGGGTGTTCTACTTACCAACTCCTTGCCGCCACGCGTCCCCTTTTTTTATTGGCAAGGACGTGTCGTGCGGGGTAGCTATTTCAGTACGGGAGGCGTGCGATCAGAACCCTGTGTGTGCTCATCGGGAGTACAACCCTTTGACCTCTATCCGCCGCACACCTCCCTCCCAACATCTTAGTTAATGTATAAAAATGTCCAAGCGAACCCCCAAAAATCCCAAAAATTGACACAACTCTCCTGTTGTTCTATGTTGACACTAGGAAAAAAATTGAAATCGAGAAGAGGCAATGCATATCGTTTTGTCCAGAAAGGTGAAACGTTCCCTACCAAAACCATCGGCCTTGTTGTGAGAAGCTCTAGTTTGTGAGAACCATATCCCCAAACCTGCCCCAAATGGGACAAAAGAATTACCACGGCATGTTGATGCCACTCCATAACAGCATGCCAAGTTTCATGAATTTCAGACGAGCTTTGGATTTACTAGAATTTGAAAACGAGGTATATATCTCAATGTTTGCGACCGAGTGACGGTGGCAGGGTGTTTGACATTCATTCTCATTACTTGCATGGGACCTACTTAACCATGAAACCAAGGACATAGATTTGAATTGTCAAGTAATTTATATGCATTAGAGCATGTGCATGTAGTTCAAATTTGAATTATGCACATGAATGCATCAAAAACTCAGTTAATGTATAAAAATGTCCAAGTGAACCCCAAAAAAATCCCCAAAATTTACACAACACTCATGTTGTTCTATGTTGACACTAGGGAAAAAAATGAAATCGAGAAGATGCAACGGATATCATTTCGTCCAGAAAGGCGAAATGTTCTCTACCGAAACCATCACACTTGTTGTGAGAAGCTCTGGTTTATGAGAAGATTATACGCAAACCTGCCCCAAATGGGACAAAAAATTTACCATGGCATGTTGATGTCACTCCATGATAGCATGCCAAGTTTCATGAATTTCGGACAACTTTTGGATTTACTAGAATTAAAAAAGCAAGCACCTCAATGTTTGCCGGAGAGCCACGGTGCCGTGGTTTTCGAAATTCATCCCCATTTCTTGAATGGGACATAAGAATCAACTCATGGACACATATATCATTTTACAACCCATTTTGTTGCACTGGAGCATGTGCATGTGGTTTAATTTTGAATGGTGCACCAGAAATGCCTAGAAAACGAAGTTACCGTATAAAAAATGTCCAAATGAACCCTGAATAATTCCAAATTTTTTGACGACACACCTATAGTTGCATGTTCACTACAGATAGAAGTTCTAGCAATTCAAACACCATCCTTTGTAGTTGTGACCCCATTATGTAATTCAAATCAAGATGAAAAATCAAGTAGATCCCACACAGTTTATTATCACCAACCGTGTGAGATGCAGTACAAAATATCCTGGAGCACCGTCGGTGTATAGTACGCCTATGCCTTACGCGAGAAGGTTCATCGGCTACAGTCCACAACCCGCTCTGAATAAGGGACCATGTCTGATGACACTTTGTGCGCCAGGTTTTTCGCTGAAGCGATTCCAAATTTCTGGCTTCCACGGAAATATCTACCTCCCCGTCCCCTTCCCCTTACCAAAAGCCACATTTCCCCTGTTTCTGCCTTCCTTCCCAAGTTGAAACCTTCACTCCTTGCTTGCAGTGCCGCCTCCTCGCCGGTGACCCTCCTTCACACTGCTCGGCCTCGCCTATCCAGGTAGGTAATCCACACCCGAACCCCATCGTCGTCCTCCTTCCACATCCCACATGCCCCGACCACCGGCGCGAGTGCCGGCACGAGCACGACACCTTCCACCCAAATCATTGACCCCTCCACCAAATAAGCGCCGCCCTAAGCCATGGTGCATGCAGTATAGCCAGGATCTCAAGGAGCATTTGGCAGCGGAGAAGCAAATCGCGGTCGCGATGGCTGCCATTCATGCCGACGCCCGGATCTTGGAGGAGCACCTCGCCCTCGAGGCCACCGTCCGTGCCTCGCACGCCGATGCTACGGCGCAGTTGGCTGCTTTAAACGAAAATTCGTGGCGTTCTCTCGAGGCCACCATCGGTGCCTTCGATGAAGACTACGATGTGTTTTCTCAGCGTGCACGTGCTTACCTCATCTCGAGAGCCAGCAGGTTGGTGCCCAGAGCAGCTCAGGCAACTCACCACTACGACGAGGGCACTCACGATGCGGATGTCCAAGGAGCCAATCGTCATTGATATCTCCGACAATGAGTAGCTTGTCTTATTAGCTCACTATAAGGACCCATGTTCAGTTTGCTAGCTATTGCCTTTCCTCAACAAATTCTAGTGAATTGTGTTATCTACTTTTACCATGCAATCTTATGCTCTAGTGGATATGTTCTATATGTCGTGCAATGTGGTGTTCAGTTAACTGTTTAGTTCAATTCTGCAAATGTGATTGTCGGATTTAGTGTTCCGGCAGACCCTTGAGGTTCGAACACTGGGGTGCACGCGGAGGTTTCGCCTTCTACCTACCTGTTCCTCGTTGAATCGCTAGGATCTAAACTATAAGAAGAAGACACAAGAGACACAGGATTTATACTGGTTCAGGCCACCATTGTGGTGTAATACCCTACTCCAGTGTGTGGTGTGGTGGATTGCCTCTTGGTGTGGTGGATTGCCTCTTGGGCTTGGGGATAATGCAGCCCGAGGGGCGCCCTAGCAGAGTGAGCTAAGAACATAAAATAAAAGAGATACATGCCACATGGATGGACCCATGCGGCCTGGGAATAATGCATCCCTGGGGCGCTCCCGGCTGGAAATGAAACTAGAAAGATGTCACCTGATGATGCTGAAGACGAAGGGGTGTTGATGCAGCAGACTCGGTGGGCTGCGGGAGCAGATCCTCACGAGCCCCCAGGCCCTGGGGCCTCGGGAGGCTCCGGAGGCGCTGGTGGCTCCTCGCGGACCGTCTCCATCTCCGCCAGGGCTGCGGAACGCCTGACCTCTTGAGCCTCCAGGATGGCCCTCATGATACGCCGGTACGCAGCAGCCGCGTTCGGCAAGCTGTAAGGCATGCGAACGTAACTGTGGGGCGGGCCTTCGCAGCGTCCCACTTGCGAAGACCAGAGGCGCTCCTGAGACACGGCTTGGTTGAGCCCTGGTATGTCGATGCAGACGTGCAGCCCACCATCCTCGCCTGGATGGGGGGCCACAGCGGGTAAGCGGCGGCTACCTCTCATGTCCCTTGACTCCTGTAGCCCCTGAATGGCCTTGCTGACGAACTCCTGAGGGTTTGGCCCTCCTTGCCTCGCTCCTTCTTGATGGAAACGTGCTTCGAAGCACGCCTCCACGTGGTGCCCAAGCGCCTCCCTCGTGACCTTAGCGAGGTCGACGGCCTTCCAGGGGAGAGCCCCCAAGCCCTGCCTGAGGAGGGCGCCGGGCACGCTTCCCTATGCGATGGCAGGAGGTTCCCCCTAAGCAGGGGCGGGCCAAGAGGGACCTGCCTCCTGAGGGGCCGGTCCGGTCGATGTCTTCTTCTTCTTGGGGGCGGCCTCAGGAAGCCTCCTGCTTCCACGATCCGGGTCTTCCAGCGATGCGGCCTGAAAGGCTCTCTCCAGGGAGCAAACTGCGTCTCTCTCTTCGCAGGGCACCGTGATGACTCCGCCACTTCCTGGCATCTTGAGGACATTGTAGCCGTGGTGGGTCACGGCCATGAACTTGGCCAGCGCTGGGTACCCGAGGATGGCGTTGTACGGCAGGCGAATGTGGGTGACGTCAAAGTCGATGAGCTCGGTGCGTTAGTTGTAGCGTGCCCCGAAGGTGACAGGGAGGCGGACCTGCCCAATCGGGACCGTGGAGCCGTAGGTGACTCCGGAGAAAGGCTTGGTGGGCTGAAGCTGACTGTAGGGTACTTGGAGATTGTTGAACGTTTCCACGGACAGGATGTTGAGCCCTGCCCCGCCATCGATGAGGGTCTTGGTGACTAGCACGTTGCTGATGATTGGGGAACAAAGCATTGGGAGGACTCCGGCTGTGGCCGCGCACTTGAGCTGATCCGCTGAGCTGAACGTGATGGCGCACGCCGACCACCTGAGAGGGCGTGTGGCCTCGAGCTTGGGGAGGACTGCATTCACTTCACGGGCGAACTGCTTGAAGATGCGTTGAGAGGCTGGGGCTTGAGCTCCGCCTAGGATGCAGACGATCGCACGTGGTTCCTGGAAGCCCCCAGCCCCTTCGTCCTGATGACGGTCCTCATTTCTCCTTGGCTGCGGCGGTAGCGGAGGGAGGCCTGCGTTACCTTGCGGGTGATCCTCGCGAGGCTGATCCCTCCAGCCTCCCTCGCGAGGCGGGTCCTGCCAGCGATCCTCGCAAGGTTGGTCGCGCCACCCTTGACGTGGGCCGCGGTCTTCCCAGCGTCCTGCGTTCCTTCCTCCTCCTCGGCCGTAGCCCCGGTCGTTGCGGTCGGGATGCCGGCCAGTCCGTCCTTCGCGCACGGCCCTGAGCTCTTGGCATTCATTGGTGTTGTGGGTGTGGAGGTCGTGGTACATGCAATACCGACTGCATTTGGAGGATTCGGGCTGATCTCTGCCCCGCTTGGTGTCTGGTTCTACCGCGAGTACGGCAGCCCCCTTTCGCTTCACGTCCTTGGCCTTGGGATTCTTCTCTTCAGGGTCTGCGGTAGGCAATTCGAGGAGGGAGAGGCGCCCTACCTCAGCCCTAGCGCACTTGGTCGCCAGATTGAACAGCTCCAAGGAAGTGCACAGATCTTCATGCATTGCAAGCTCCTCCTTCATCTTGACGTCACGCACGCCGTCAGAGAAGGCTGAGATGATGGCCTCCTCGGTCACCTTGGGAATCTTGAGGCGCGCGCTGTTGAAGCGCTGGATGTACTTCTGCAGGGTTTCCCCCGGTTGTCGCTTGATGTGGCGCATGTCGCTCACGGCGGGTGGCCGGTCGCGAGTACCCTGGAAGTTGGCGATGAAGCGGGTGCGCATCTCGTCCTAGGAGGAGATCGTGCCTGGGGCCAGATTCAGAAGCCAGGTGCGGGCCCCGTCCTTGAGAGCCATGGGAAACCAGTTCGCCATGACCTTCTTGTCTCCGTTGGCAGCCTTGATGCCCAGCTCGTAGAGCTGGAGGAACTCTGCAGGGTCTGCCGTGCCGTCGTAGCGAGTAGGTAGGTCTGGCTTGAACTTGCCGGGCCACGCGATGGTGTGTAGCTCGGTGGTGAAGGCGCGGCAGCCCGCTGTGGCCACAGGATTCCTTGAAGGACGAAGGGCTCGGTCTTGCGGGTCCCCGTGTGCCGCAGCCGGGTGCAGCGCGGGGTCTTGACGTGTTGGAGCTAGAGCATGGTCGGGACGAGCCGGAGCAGGGAGCACTCGGGCAGCTTCTCGAGGGCGTGGGACCTCTTGGCAGCTCTGCTCCTGCCGCGCTGGTTCCTGACGGGGCGGGTTCCGCCCAGGGGCTGCACGCCTTGGAGCCAGGGCGCCTTCTTGAGGGGGAGGCGGCTGAGGCGCCCCAGGAGCTTCATTGCCCGCGCATGGCGGGGCGCGGTGCAGCGAGAAAGATGGCGCAGGGGAGCCCCCAGCGGCGCGGACGAGTTCGGCAACTCGGTCGAGCCACTCTTGGTAGACGTCGTCGACTGGGTGGTAGCGCAGGAGCTCATTTGCCGCGATGAGTGCAGCTCGAGCCTCCATGGCCGCGCAGGGCGCGCGGGATTAAGAACCAGCGGGGGCGAGTGAGGGCATAGCGGTACGGCCGTCTCGCCTCATGGACGGGTGCTGGGACGATGCTTGCTGCTTGTTCCTCGCTGGGCCGATGGCGACGTTGATGGTAGGCGACGGGGAACGACGAGGGCGCCCGCCGACGGGAGCCGTCTGGGCGACGCGGGAAGCGAGGGCGGCTCAGCGCTCGGCGCGAGCCCGGCATGCATCAGACATGGTCGCGACGGTCGGGGGAGAGTAGGGCGACAGAAGACGAAGTCTGGAGCACCCCTACCTGGCGCGCCAAATGTCGGATTTAGGGTTCCGGCAGACCCTTGAGGTTCGAACACTGGGGTGCGCGCGGAGGTTTTGCCTTCTACCTACCTGTTCCTCGCCGAATCGCTAGGATCTAAATTACGAGAAGAAGACACAAGAGACACAGGATTTATACTGGTTCAGGCCACCATTGTGGTGTAATACCCTACTCCAGTGTGTGGTGTGGTGGATTGCCTCTTGGGCTGATGATGAACAATACAAGGAAGAACAGCCTAACATCGGCGAACCAATGCTATTATACATTGCGACAACTTATCAAGTTGTAAGCGCAGTGCTCATCATCGAACGACAAACGGACGGACACAAATTCCCCCTTCAAAAACCAGTTTACTACGTGTCCACTATCCTCACTCCATGCAAGTCACGGTACCCGCATTATCAAAAGATAGCATACGCGGTGTTTCTGGCATCCCAGAAGTTGCAACACTACTTTCAAGAGTGTTTGATAACAGTAGCCTCCGAAGTACCTCTTAACGATATTATAAACAACCGCGACGCGACGAGCCAGATTACCAAATGGGCCATTGAGCTCTTCCCGTTCGACATCACCTATAAGCCACGGCGAGCTATTAGGTTGCAAGTTTTGGCCGACTTCGTCGCCGAATGGACTGAAGCCGAACTCCCTAAAGAGTACGGCACATATTCAAACTGGATCATGCACTTCGAGGGCTCAAAAATGTTAGCTGGTCTAGGGGCTGCCATCGTTCTGACATCCCCAACAGGAGATACAGTTCAATACGTACTCCAGATAATGTATACGGACTCCAACAACACAGCCGAATACGAGGCCCTTCTACACGGTCTCCGGATGGCAGTCTCCATGGGCATCCAACGCCTAGAGGTGCATGGGGATTTGAACCTCGCGATATGCCAAATAAATGGAGACTTTGATGCCAAGGATCCGAAAATGGCAGCTTATCACAACGCCGTCCGAAAAATGTCAGCTCAGTTCGAGGGGCTCGAATTTCACCATATAGCCCGGGAAAACAATCAGGCAGCAGACGTCTTGGCACGCATCGGTGCAAAGCGCGATGCAGTCGCCCCCAACATTTTCTTGGAGAGGCTATTCAAGCCATCCGTATTATGGGAAGGGGAATCCGGAAATAACAGCCCGGAATCAACCGCACCGCCCGACACCGAACATTCTGACACAACGGGAGGCTCTGCCAACGAAGTAACATCCTCAGCCCACATAATAATGGCAGTCATTGCCCCGTGGAGAGAACCTTTCCTAGCCTACCTAACTAGGCAGGAACTTCCCGAGGACCAAAACGAGGCACGCTGCATAGTGCGGCGATCTAAAGCCTATAAAGTCCAAGAAGGAGAGCTTTATAAGAAAAGCACCACCGGAGTCCTTCAAAAGTGTATCTCCAAAGAGGAAGGGCGGAATCTTCTGGCTAAAATTCATGCAGGACTCTGCGGGCACCACGCCGCAGCCCGGGCCCTTGTAAGCAAGGCCTTTCGTATAGGATATTATTGGCCGACGGCCCGGGCAGATGCTCAGGACTTAGTCCAACGATGCGTCGGTTGCCAGCTCTTTGCTAACCAAAGCCATATGCCACCCACCGCCGTCCAAACTATACCCATCACCTGGCCCTTTGCAGTCTGGGGGCTTGACATGGTTGGACCCCTTAAAGGAGGAACCCACAAGCAAAAATACCTACTGGTCATGGTGGACAAATTCACCAAATGGATAGAGGCCAAGCCTGTTAAGACGGCCGAATCCGGACCGGTGATAGACTTCATATCAGGGGTCGTACACCGTTACGGCGTCCCCCAAAACATCATCACTGATAACGGCACAAACTTTACGGCCGACGAGGTCAAACTCTGGTGCAAAAACATGGACATCAAGCTCGACTACGCTTCAGTCTATCACCCACAAACTAACGGTCAAGTCGAGCAAGCAAATGTTCTAATCATGAGTGGCATCAAACCCAGATTAGTGCGATCCCTCAAGGAATCTGACACGCACTGGGTAGAGGAGCTCGACTCCGTACTCTGGGGGTTGTGGACTACGCCGAATCGCACCACCGGATTCACACCATTCTTTATGGTATACGGTGCAGAGGCAGTTCTGCCCTGCGACATAATTCATGACTCACCTCGCGTGTGCATGTACGAAGAAAGAGAAGTCGAACTCGATCGGCAGGACAGTTTGGACGCCTTGGAGGAGGAGCGTGACATGGCAAAAGCCCGTTCCGCATTCTATAAACAGCAGGCTCGAAGATATCAAAGCAGAGAAGTACGGGCCAAAACTTACAATGTTGGCGAGTTAGTTCTACGCCTGCCGGACAAGAAAAAGGACAAACTCAAGCCCAAATGGGAAGGTCCCTTCATTATTGATCAAGCCCTAACTGGTGGAGCGTAGCGTCTGTGAGATGCATCAGATAACCGACTCGAGCCGAACCAAGGTTGTCAGAATCACGATTCTGTTGTACGATTCTATGACTTTACGATCCAAACTAACCCATATGATTCTACGATTTTGGTTCATAGAATCTATGCTTTTACGATCCTGATAGTGAAGATTCTATGATTTGCGATCCTGCCATTAGAGCTCCGATCCGATTCAGAATCACGATCCTGACAACCTTGAGCCGAACCCATGGAACGCAGCCCGTCTCCGAAGATTCTACGCCTAGCGCCGGACTCTGTGTTCGTCTCCTTCCTCTGTCTATTTTTTACACATTAGCTATCTTATATTTGTCTCCTTCTACCTCCTTTTCTCTTACAGCCTTTAAGGGCTCGTTCGCGCCTTGTGCGCACACAATTGACGTGCTATACGCGCTCATTATACCTAGGGGCTTCTTTAACAGAAGCTGGTTTATACGGGCCTCGTGCCCAACGCATGTGTCACACTTCTGCATGTACCTTTTATTCACCATTATATGCATCGATGTGACTTAAGTTTTGGCCAAGCTGGGTTGCCTGGCTCCTGTGCTTACCCCTACGTTCCCAATTGTTCGGCTAGGCGGTAAAGGGAGCACCTCTGCGATTGTTACTGTCGGGTTAGCCGGATGTGTACCTCTGACTGGGTGAATCCGAAAGCTAGCGTTCTTAAGGGAATATTCGGTCGGTGAACTAAAGATGATTTCTCACTCGTTTATTTATCCGCCCCAGATGCTTTTCTGCTTTTTTCGTAGTCCGGACATGCACTTTAGGGCATGCCTCCCAGGGAAAGGAACCCCTAACGGAACTATTCTCCCTGGAAGATGTTTCTTACTAACCATGTAATATAACATAACTAGTTGGGCACTTGTCTGTTTAAGCACTAATGACCCCTACGCCTGGTCTCCACGCATGCCCCGGTTCTTACATAACCGAGAGGGTATTCAGACACACTCCGGACTCTCGGGTCTCGAGGATGAAGCGAAAAGGTCCGCCATGACAAACGATCTACAATCCGGCTAGAAGGCATTTTACATGTCATCTTAAATTACATAGTCAATTTGACTGGGTATATTCCTCTTCAATACCATCCAGCAGGCTTTCTAGTTTACAGTCCTGTTGGGAATATTTGGCGGCCAACTCTACCTGGCCGTACACTAAACTCACAGGGATCTCCTTCCCATCGGGCCCCACAGGTCCGACCTCGGCCAAGTGGTTTGGGTCAGCCCTCGTGTACCGCGTCTTCACCATGGCCCAAGCCTCCCTGGCGCCTTGACGGGAGGCCAATCTCTTCCATAATCGGAAGCGCCGCCGCGCTCCCTTCAGCTTCTCTGCAAGCTCTCCAAGGCCTTCGGGCATGGAGACGGATGGCCATAAGGCCTGGGCGACGCCTTGCATTACCTGCCAAACTCGTTCGTGCAGTTGTGAGAGCTCGGGAAGAAGGTCACCCGTAGAACCGGGCATTTCCTCTGCAGGCCGACCTGTCAGCATACCTACAGACATAACTCTGTCAATCGACTTCCTCGCTGAACTCTTTTTCGAAGTTCATTCAAGCACTTACTAAAAATGCCATGTTGAAGCCGCCGATTCTCCTTCACGGACTTCCGGGTCATGGTCCTCTTTCCTTCTCTTTCTTATTTTCCTTCTTTTTTTTAATTGACAGGAACTGTGTTTCAGTGACTTATACATGCAGCATCTTTGGAGGTGTTTGGCTACAGAAATGGTAACGGCACTATTAACGTAATCAGATCACAGCGGTTAAGGAGGTGTAATGAGTTTTTTTGAAGTTTGTTTGGTTCACGTCTGGTAAAGGAATCGCTTCGCCCAGGATCTCTAGCATCGCCGACCATCTCCGAAATCAAGTGGCTCCGGACATCTCCAAAATCAAGCGCCGCCGGCCATCTCCGAATCCAAGCACCGCCGGCGGTCAGATCTTGTGCGCCACTAGTTGTCCCCGGGAATGTGCAGTGCCAACCACCTCCGATCTCAAGCACCGACGGCCCTTCCCGAACACCATCACTGGCAGCTCCAATCTCCATAGGGATTCGAAGGGATTAGGGTAGGCGCCGGCACCGGACTCAAAGAGGATCATAGAGGCGGCGACGGAGGAGCAGGAGGGGTTCGTGCAGGGAGAAGGGGGCTATCGGGGAAGGAGGGGGGCGTGGGCTCGGTACCGTAACTTTTACCAGTGGGTTGTGGGTGGCATCGAGCAATAACTGGGCGGGACCCGTTAACGGAGGGATGTGTTTACGAAGTTGAGTTTCCGAACACAGGTAGCGTTTTTCCTTTACGGTGTAAACAGGTCCAGGGCGAAAATCTCTAAACCAAACACCTCCTTAATTTTTGGAAACAGTACGTCCAAAGTTTGCTGGAAACCAATGGAGCAGCGACGGATTGCTTTTCCCTTTGAAACCTCCACAAGGCGAGACGCCATGCATTGAAGGCAGCACCAGAATCGCCTTTAGCCCGCGGCAACTTGACGGATTGAGCCGTGTCGGCATTCTGGGAACGGGGGTCCCCATACTTGCCTGCCTGCGGCCCGCGGCGTGGCTCGAGTGGTGGCCCAGTGCGGCCCATCTTCATCGACTGAAGCTCAAGACCCTTGTGAGGGGCCAAGCCTCGCGGGGCGGACGACAGGAAGCTTCCTTAGGAGCGGCCTCGCCAGGCAGGCTCACGAGGAGGCGGAGAGATCAAGGCGAGGGTACCTCGTGAGGTGCTCGTGACGCAAGCCCTGACGATCGAGGCCAGGCAGGTGCCAGGCGGGCGCCGGCCTGCGCAGCGTCCTAGTTTCCTCTTTGGTGCAAGGGGAGCAAGCACAAACCAAGGCATCAGGCAAAGGCTACCATTTCGATGCAACGAGACCATGACCAGCAGAGCAGCAGGATGGAGGTCACCGTGGAGCCCAAGAAGGCATCATCGTCAGAGTCTTTGGCAGTCGAAGACCAACTTTAGTCGGGATAAGTGTACTAGTTGTCCCCCTTCAAAATGGCCATTGTTGGCGCCCTTCCCGCTCAATATTTGGGAAGAAGGCCAGGGCCTCTATATATAGGGTTAGTCACCACAGTAGAATACGATCTCAGAGACAACTCGCCTAGAGCAGGCATCTTGGATCGAATCCTTCCCAAGCAGAGCCACACCACACATCCACAAGAACATCCCTCGCGAGGCTGTTCTTCCTTTGTATTGTTCATCATCAGCCCCTGAGGCAATCCACACACCACACACTCGAGTAGGGTATTACACCACAATGGTGTCCTGAACCAGTATAAACTCCGTGTTCCTTGTGTTGTTCATCTTGCTAGCCTAGATCCTTAGTGAGGATTTGGGACGTGGGTCGATGGAGGAGAGATCTTCGCGCGCACCCCAGAGTTCGAACCTCAAGGGTTTGCCGGAACCTAACATCTGACATTTGGCGCGCCAGGTAGGGGTGCGCCGGAATCCTTCTTCCACCGCATCGCGCTCCATCGCTTCGTCGTCTCCATGTCCAGCGACCCGACGACCAACGCCGACCGCTGGGCGGCGTGGCCTGCCCACGCCACGTCGCCTGTTCAAGGCGACCTCAACCTTGTGCCTCAGGTAGCTCGTGCTTCGCAGGGCACTGCGGGGCGCGGCGACGCGGCCAAGCGCCGCCTGCTCTCACACCGCGGCAGGTATGATCAGCGGCGAGGGCCTTAAACCATGCCGCGGCCACAGCACCGCACACCCGACGAGAGCAGGCGAACACGAGAGCTGCATTCACGATGGCCCGGGAGCTGCTACGGTGCAAGCTGCAGGAAAGCAGCCGCGACGTGCTGTTGGAGCGCGTTGCCGAACTCCTGGACGCCGCCGCCTCGGGAGCACCTCCGTTCTGCGTCCAGCTACCATCTCGAGCCCTGGGCGGGTCATATGGTGGCCCCATACGCGCCCGTGCGGCGCCGGGCGGATCCCAAGGCCTCGTCAACGCCAGCTTGGCCATCAGTGCCGGGCGACAGGCCGCGCCGGCTCTGCCTCCAGCAGGCGAGGGAGCGCGCATCACTGCCAACAGCCTAGGCCAGCCGTCACGCTACCACCCCCAAGACGGCACTTCGAGCCGGACCGCATGGCGTGTAGGGCACTACGGCGAGGCCCTCGGGGCGGCGCCCCCGGAGGCCTATGTGCCCTACATGGTGGATCAAGAGTGCGCGTTGGAGGAAGGCCACGGCTCGTTCCTCAGGCCAGGCTGGGAGGAAGAGACGCCAGAAACCAAGCTCTTTCAGGAACCCCAAGGGAGCCTCGACGACTGCGCTGACAGCAGCAGCTATCGGGTACCACTAGTTCCTCAGGAGCAAGCTTATGTTAACCATGGGTAACAGGAAGTACAGGTCGCTGCAACAGATGGCTGCCCCAATGCTGCGGCCTCCTACCCCTCAGGAGGAGGGCACCGGGGGCTGCAGGAGAGGGGCCGGGATCCAGGCTCGCCCGTGCGGCACTCGGAGCAAGGTGTTCCCAGGAGGTAGGCCCTCTGCCGGGGAGGTGCCTCAGGGCCTGCCCCCGGCAGAGGACCCGTGGTCGTCGGGGGAACCGCTGGCGACCACTCTACCCCGTTGGCGTCGTCCTTGGTTTCCGGTCGCTCTTGATGGTGGTAGAGTGTGGCACAAGGCGGGGCCCTCATCTGGCGATATGAAGCAAGGCCGGTACCTGTGAAGAAGGCCCAGTCCCTGTGAAGCTTGTCGCCCGTGACTCTCTCACGTAATAATGAGTTGGGGCTGTACACGCCCCGGAGTCTCCGGAGAGCCGCCCTCGGGCCTCGGGGGCTCCCGCCCATGTCTAGTGGCAGCACTTAGCTACACGCTGGTGAGAAGATGTCGAAGATTAGACTAGGTGCCGGACATGGCCGTTACCTTTTGCCTCTTTCTCTGTTGTCGAGCTTCTTTGATTTGAATTTAAGTTGGATTTGAGCTTGAGACTTGCGTGTGTTTGGGGAAGGGGCGTTTGGTCTCGTTCGAGCAATTTCTCGCGTCCTGATTTCGGCTTCGTGCCCAAAGTTAGCATCAGTTGCCTCCCCCTCGCGGGCCCCTCACGAGCCGGGCCCGGCCAAGCACGCAAACACTCCGTACCTTTGTCGCCGCACCCTCTCAGGAGGCTCTCATCGCGAGATCGATGAGTTCACCCAGAAGGCACTCAAGACACTGCGGCCCCCGCAGGCTCGCTCGAGGCCAATCGGGGTCAAAGGTAAAACAAGTCAGCTGACCCATCACGGGGTCAGTGGCCACGCATAAGCACACATTCGGCGTTATGTCTACAAGTGTACCAGTTGCAATCATTTACACGAGGGGCTTCCCCTCCCAAAATTCTCTTACAACCTTCAGGGCCGTGCCCGAACTCTTTCCACACAGGGTAAACAACGGAGGTGGCATACAATCAATCGGACATATCACTCGGCGCTTCTTCTAGGGCGCCCCCGGAGGCATCGCTGGCATCATCACCGTCGCTGTCATCAGTGCCGTGCTCACCACCGTTCACGACGCCGCCTTCATCAGCAGCCACAACCACGCCGTCATTATCAGAAGCAAAGGCCCTAACGAGGGCATCCACGTTGTCCTCCACCCACTGCGCCAGATCGCCTTGGATGGCTATGGGCACCGGTGCGATGACGGCGTCGAAATCAAAGTGGGGATCTTTGTCCTGAAGATGGCTGAAGACATGGGAGAAGGCACGCCCAAGCAGGACTCGACTCCTGTCCTCAACAAGCCAGCGGGCCCTGTCAGAATGATTCTCCAGCTGCGTCACCACATATGTGAAGAACCGGAGATTGCCAGCATAGTTGGTCACACGAGGCTCCACAGCAGCCACCTCACAGATGTGGCCCAGGTCCACATTGGCCCTTTCCCCGAGCGTTCGGAGCATGGGGCCATGCTCATGCTCCAGAGTCTGCCGCTGACGGATCTCATCCTTGTTCTGCCGCGCGACGGCCTCGGCGTTATCAACCCTCTATTGAAGAAGAAGAAGCTCGACGCGGGAGGAGGCCAGCTCAGCCTGCACCGCGCCAAGGGCGGCTGCGGAGGAATCCGCATGCCGCGTCGCTTCGGTCAGCGTGGCCCTAAGAGCGGCAGTCCTACCCGTAGCTTCAGCCTTGATCAGCTCCAACCTCTCTTCATACTTGCGTTCGAGACCCAAACGGGCTTCCGCCATGCAGCGGTTGATCTCTTCTTGGATCCGGGCCTCCCGCGCGCCGACATCGTCCTCCGCCTGGGTCACCAGGCGCTCCCTCGTCTCCATCCGCTCAAGGTCAAGGTTTCGCTCGGCAGCCTCCAGTGTCAGCGCCTCCTCGTGCTCAGGAGCTCCTCCTCTTCGACGGGTGCCCCCTTCAGCGACACAAGGGCAGCTTTACGCAGCTCCACTTGCTACTCCAGAGAGTTTCTCCAAGCTTGGAGCTCCCAAGCGCGCTCCTCTGCAGCCTCGCGTCGTCGGTCTGCCTCCTGAGCCTCCTCGACAGCTTGGGAGCAGGCCCTCCGCGAGGCCGCCAGCGATGCTTCGGCTTTGGCATTGTCAAGATCACGCTGATGGCGCGCGAGGCTCACGACCACCATTAGCTTGCGCCTCTCCTCAGCAAGGCGCAGGCCTTCGGCCTCAAGGCGCACATCCTCGCTAGCAAGATCCACGCCGAGCTGGCTCACCGCATCTGCCGCCTTCGGAAGAAACTCTCGGCGGAGGGCGCTGCGCTCTCGAGCGCGCCTGAGCACGCCTTCCACGTCATCCTCCGTCATCGGTGCAGGCGGAGGGCCGTGAGGCGGCACGCCCCCTCCCGGCAGGGGGCTGGGGGCTGGCGCCCCAGCAATCGCCAGACGGGCCCCGCTAGGGACCCAGCCCGGCACCGGTCCATCTCCTGAAGTGGAGCCCAAGATCGACCTTAGCTAGTCGCTGTCCACAATCAGGGGAGGAGCGCGGGGCAAGCTGGCTGTGCCCCAGGAGAGCTCGCGAAGGAGAGGCAGCAAACGCACAGGCTCAAGGTACCCCGCAGGACAGTCCGCCTCTCGAACCAGCCTCGCATCGAGGGCGGTACTCGAGCTCGAGGTGCTCAAGGTCAGTGATGAAGATGTGGCTTGGGGAGATGGCTCCTCGTTCGTCTCCGCAAACTCGGAAGGAAGTGCCCTGAAAGGCCACAATCAGCTGAAGGAATGGCAGAACAAGAAACTGTGAGAGAAAAGGACTTACTCATCGATGGCGAAATACTTCCTGCACTTCAATGGGCGACAAGGGCGATCATTGCCACCCGAAGCCTCCTTCCTCTTGTGGAGGGCCTCAAAGTCTACGCGGAATCGGCCTAAGCCCCCGATGCGAGGGCCAGCCCGCGGCGAGGAAGCATCAGGATGACCTGTGCCAAGGGCGCCAGACTGGGAGCTGCCACGGGGCCCCGCCTCTTGAAGATCAGCCGGGGCCTGGGGAGTCTTGGCCTCGGGAGCCACAGGTCGCGACTCCTCACCCGCCACCACTACAGGATGCACTTCGGAAGATGATACCTCGGGAGTCCCGCGTGGTGTCAGCATCTCAACATCAGACCCTTCAACTCCTGGCGGTTCTCGTCTCCCTGCTCCATCACCTGAGGCAGGTGAGGGAGTCCTGGATAAGGGGGTATCCGGACAGCCAGACTATATTCATTGTCCGAACTATAGAAGCGTCAAGATACAAGTCTCAAGACTTCGGCTCGTGCCCGGATGGGACTCTGCTTTGCGTGGAAGACAAGCTTGGCGATCGGGATATTATGTTTCCTTGCTTGTAACCGACTCCATGTAAACCCTAGCTCTCCGGTGTCTATATAAACCGGAGAGCATGGTCCTTAGAAGCCCGATCACAATTACAATCATAACATCATACGCTAGCTCTTAGGGTCTAGCCTCTACGATCTCGTGGTAGATCTACTCTTATATTCCACATATCTTCAATATTAATCAAGCAGGAAGTAGGGTTTTATCTCCATCGAAAGGGCCCGAATCTAGGTAAACATTGTGTCCCTCGCTTCCTATTACTATCAGCCTAAGACGCACAGATCGGGACCCCCTACCCAAGATCCGCCGGTTTTGACACCGACATTGGTGCTTTCATTGAGAGTTCCTCTGTGTCGCCACTGCAAGGGCTCGATAGCTCGTCTCGTTGTCAAGGACGATATCACTTCTGGGGGAGCGCTGGCTGTAGGCCAGACTCTCCGGCTTGGTGGCTTCATTATGAACGCCCCATCGGCTGTCGCGCCGACGATGGCCTCTCGGGTCATCACGCACAACATTCGCATTAGTTCGGAGCTTTCCGAATAGATGGATCTGATGGAGCTCTCCTCTCTTAATGAGCTATTGGATCGCATCGCCACCTTGGGAGTCGCGACGGACTATGACCGGATTGGGCTTAAACCCGACTAGAGGGACATTAGATCCCCACCGGCCACCCATGAGATAGCGGTAGTGGAGGAATCACTCGTGGGTCGCCCCTCAACTTTGAGGATGAATTATGTTCGGATCACCAAATTCAGTGAGCTGAACACCCACCCAAAGGACTACATGACCCATGTCCCGGACTTAGAATCGGGCGCTGGGCCAAAGGGATTAGGTAATACTCCAGATCCCGAACTGTCAGGCTTGGTACTTCCCGTGCCCCCGGGCGTCAGACCAGATCAAAATCCGGCTTCAGCCAATGACGCCCGCTCGGACTTAATCCGTCTCTCCCGTGTCCGGCAGGAGCCCCAGGAGACGGTACATTGTTACTGGGCCAGATTTCTCCTTGCTCTTAATAAGGTCAAGGACTGCCACGAGAAGGATGTAGTCTCTCTTTTCTGCAGAAACTGCACGAACAAAGGACTCCTTAATGCTATAAGTCGCTGTGTCATAGAGCACCTTACAGACTTGGCAACCATAGTACAAAAGTATTGTGCGATGAAAGTGCCTGGAAAACCCAGACAGAATTTTGGGATAGTACGGCCCTCACCGGAACCTTTGTCCGAACTAATGGCCGAACTCTCATAAGTTGACCAACTCAATTCCCAAGAAACCAAAGCCCGCTCCAGGGCGTGGAACCGTATTGGAAGGACGGCTTAATGGGCCGTGTAAACTTCACAGCACGCCGGACGCTACGCCGACCTATAGCCTTAGAGCATGTTGGATACTCCGGCAGGTAGCTAAGAGTGGCGAGGATCTCCTCGAGAGGCATAAAGCAGAACCACATCCCTCCAAAGAACACAATACGGTGCTGACAGTCTTCGAGACCTTCGCCTCAAACAATAGGCGCAAGCGAGCGCATCGCAGCTCCGTCAAAATTTGCCATGTGGCAAAAGTAAATCCGTGGAACAACACTACTATAACCTCAATGCCAGTGACGAACCCCAATTCCAGTCCATCCGGGCGCTGGCTTTTGACTCCCGAAAAATTTAACCTTGTTTTATAAATTAAAATTTTGCCAGGAAACTAAAACTTTTATTTTCTGTATTTCCTTCTGATTTCAGAACCACTCTTTTCTTTATTATTATGGAGTTTTTACCCCAAGTGAGAACTTTTCAATCATTGTTGGACTTATTTTTCCTCTCAAATAAAACAATTCTTTTATTAGTGGGATTATTTATAAAATTATTTTTTCCCTGAGCTTTATTTCTCTAAATTGGTTTTTCATAAGTTTTAGGGTTCCATTTGCATTGCAACCCTTTGAAAAATTTAGTTAAAAACCCCACCAAAATTTGGAGATGACATGGGATTTTTCTAAATCACTTTTATGCAAAAATATATTTCACTCATTGGATATTTTGGGTTCTACACCAAGTTTTCAAATCTGGTCCAGTGGGCAATTTTACACTACAACCTATTTATATATTTCTTTAAGACTTCTACCAAAATTTGGGGAGGTCAATAGGAGCATGTTATTCATCTTTATGCAAAAACCTATTGATGTTCTTTGAAAAAAATGAGTGAATCAACCTCAACTTCACTCTGGTCCAACTTAAGGATTTGAACTGCAACCATATTTTTACTTGCTCTTCTACCCATGCTTATTTTTCCTACTTGTAGTCCTTCCTAAAAAACCCTTAAGTCCAGGAGGTTGGACTCATTGGAGCAATTTTAGTGCTTGCAATCATGCCCTTTTATTTCTGTCCAAAACTGAAGTTCTGCAAAACTTGCACTAACAAGTTTCTCCTTTTAACAAACTAACTTTACCACCCTCTCATGCCTCCAAAGAGACACTAGCCTAGAGGTTTTGGCCACTCCAAGAAATGCCTAAGTGCCCTTGGCATTCTGTCAAACACTTTGAGTGCATGGACAGTTTTGACATGATTTTTGTTTTGCTCTGTGAACTTGCACCTCTGGACAAACTAGCATGTCCACTAAACTCCCAGCTGCTCCTAACCTAGGTCTGCTAAGTGCCAGCCTCACCCACGCCCTGTAGCATGCATTGGCATTCCGCTGAGCACCTAGCATGCATGCTCTGGGCGCGCCCAGAGCGCGCGTTTTACACGTGTTGCACGCGCGTGCACCGAGCCGCCGCGTCTCGCCCCGCACCCGTTCTGGCCCTTGGCCAACCGCAGCCAGCACGCCACGTCTCCTTCTGCACCCCAAAGCCACCCCGACCAGCCCTGGCACCCCACAGCGCCACCGTCAGGTCGGCCGTGGCGGCTAGCTGACGGCCGCATGCAGGGCCCGGCCGTGTCGGCACCGCCCGAGCCACTCCCGCTCGCCAGCTCGCCCCTGGAGCAGTGCCCCGCTCGTCCGCTAGCTCCTGCCGCCATCCCCAGCCTCGACACGGTGCCCTGCAAGCTACAGAACATCGGTCACCGGCATCCTTATCCACCACCGAGAACCGACCTCGTCGCGCTATAAAAGGAGGCCCCGAGCTCATCCGAGCACTCAGGCGACCTCAGGCCACCCCCATGTCACCCCCACAGTCAGCAATCATAAGGGGGAAGCCGTCTTCCCCAACTCCGGCCGGTTCGGCCGCCGCCACGTCCCAGCTTCGTTCTCCACAACCAGAGCCCCTCCCGTCCATCCAATGCCACCACCTGACTCCACATGATCTTGCAGAGCCACCCAGACCTTCAGCCTCGACGGAAAGCCACCGTAGTTCAAACCCCCAAAACTCCCGAAGCCACCGGCCGCCGCGAAGCTCGCCGCCGACGACTCACTCCGTCCCCACCGGCAAGTCGACCACCGGAAGGACCGCCCTAATCTTGCGGATCCATCCCTGTCCTTGGATCACCGAGGGACGCCTCCGTTCACCGGCGAGCCTCGCCGGAGCTCCGCCTCTGTTCGGTCGGAGGAGGTGACGCGCGCGTGGACTGGTCAAACCTGACCAGTGGGCCAGGCGGGCCCATCGTCAGTGACCCAGCGCCGGTCCATGCTGGATAAGTGAAGGCGTATTTCCAGAGTACGTCTTCGACGTGTATTTATCCGAAGCATTTTTCTTTTTTTGTTTTATTTTTAAAACCAGAAATTTGACTGGCTATATCTTTTTAAATAAAACTCCAAATGAGTTGATTCTTTTTCCTACCTCCTTCAAATTTAATCTAGTTTATTTTAAGATTTATTTGAAAAAAAATTAGACAACTTCTTTGCACTATTTTTGAAGTATGTGTTATTTGAATATTTTCAAAATAGGATTTTTGGAGAAGAAGAAAACTTTCAAAAGTTTTAGGATGCACCCTACCTCTACACAACTTGAAGGCAAGCATTCTGAACCCTGGCATAATATTTTTGTGTGTTAGTTGGCACGCTTATAACACTGCCCTAATATGGAGAACCCGTTATTTTATGTGGCGACGCGATCATTTACTTGAATTGCATATTTGTGATTTCCTTGATGTTGGAAATGAATATACTTGTGATGGTAATCATCCTCAGGTGCCTAGCATGCATGCCGGAAAAGAATCCGGGAAAGCCTCTGCCTTGGGTAGGCGTGAGCTTGTCACCGGTCTCTGTGGGGGCGGTTATGTCCGGTATGGCAGAGTAGGGTATAATGAGTGGTGATTTTGTTGGTTGAAATGTTTTTGTTACACATGTCATGCAAGGAATACTTAAACCTCCTGAGTTGACCATAGATCGAGTCTTTTCCGGTAACCCCCACACTTGTTTCGTACTACCACTTGTCCCTGCCATAGGTAGGGTACGGTTCAGTAAGTTGTCAACCCCTTTCTAGCACACACCGTACAGAGGGGCCGGGATGAGAGTTCCACGGCCGTTGATTAAAGCCAGTCATCCGGTCAGGGGGCATCGGTGTTTCCGGTTGGGACCGAGAGGGGAGGCCACCCCTTAGAGCGCGCGATATAAATTTGATCCCATGCTACGCGAGGTTGTAGCCTCCCCACTTAGAGTTTTGCTTGACAGGTGTCGTGGGTGATTCCAGACACCGGTAAGTTAAGCTGGTGTGTGCAAGTCAGGTGTGTTTTCAATTAAAAGAACATAGACAGAATTAGTCCTGGTGGACTAAAGGAATCCGTTACTCATGGGTAAAGAGTACACCCTCTGCAGAGATTAAACATCTATTCGAATAGCCGTGTCCATGGTTAAGGACTACAGTCTGGGTTGGGTCAAGTGTCGGTCTTCAGAGGAGAAACTACTAAACCAGAATATGGATCATGACGTGTGACTTATGATGATTATGATTATTATTATTATGGACTAACCCCTTTTTATTATTTGAAGTATTGAGTATCCCTGGGACGGTTTTACCTCCTGGATATTCACTGTGATTATTTTGCCTTATAAGCCCTTTATGTGGTGTCGCTCAGACGCCCGACTGTGGCATGCTTGTTATTTACTTTATAAGCCCTTTATGTGGTGTCGCACAGACGTCCGACTGTGGCATGCTTGTTATTTACCTTATAAGCCCTTTATGTGGTGTCGCACAGACGCCCGACTGTGGCATGCTTGTTATTTACTTTATAAGCCCTTTATGTGGTGTCGCACAGACGCCCGACTGTGGCATGCTTGTCGTTTTTACCTTATAAGCCCTTTATGTGGTGTCGCTCAGACGCCCGACTGAGGCATGATTCATATCATGATCCCTTCGAGGCTTCGCTTCAGACACCCGATCGGTGCATGTCATTTCTACTCCATTATTGCATACTCATGTCGTATATAAATAACCAGCTTGCATGCATCATGGATTTTATTTTATGACTGACGTTATGATCATAGGATAATATTCAGAGCATGATTATCGTTTGTTACATTATACCCGTGTTCATAATGTTTGCGAGTACATTCAAAGTACTCACTGGCTTGTCCCTGGCTATTGTCTTGGCCAGATTTCTTGCTTGGAGAGGAGCGTTGCGATGACAGCCCCGGAACCTAAGCAACGGTGATAGCAGCCTCGCGAAGATAGGAGTTGACCTGGTCAGCTATTCCTGTGGGGAATGGAGCCCCATAGACACCGATGATCCACAAACCGCTTCCGCCATCAACCACTAGAAACCATTTGTTGTACTCATAGGCCAGAATGGTCTTGTACTACACATTTTGTATGTTGCTTGGAATTTCTGTATCAAGTTGGTGCCTCATCAGCTAACAGTAATCCTGGGGCTGGTGAGCACAAAGGCCATTTTCTGGGAAATTAATACCCGGAAAACCGGTCGTGACACGGCCGCTCTGGTCCTCAGCCCGATAGTGGATGGCTTTCGGCTCACTAAAGTACTCATGGACGGTGGAAGCGGATTGGACCTAATCTATGAAGAAACCCTCAAAAAGATGAAGATTGACAAAAGACGCATTGAACAAAGTGGCACGACCTTCAGGGGAATTATCCCTAGTCGGGAGGGTTGGTGTGCGAGAAAAATCACACTCGACATGGTATTCGGCACCCCAGAGAATTACAGGTCCGACGAAATCACATTCCAAGTGGCTCCTGTCAACAGCGGATACCACACCCTTCTAGGGTGTGACGCGTTTGCGAGCTTTCAAGCCAAACCCCATTACGGGTATATGAAGCTTAAAATGCCCGGACCCAATGGAATCATCACTCTAGCTAGTGATCCGGACGTCGCACTCCGCGCCGAAAACAAAACCGCAGCGCTGGCCTTGGAAGCATTATCCGAAGCCCTAGAGGCAGAAGAATTAACCACGCTACGCGCCACCGTGGACAGAAACGACGTGATACTCGACAAGCGACCCAAGTCCACCTCATTCAAACCCGCAGATGAGATAGTCAAATTCCAAGTCCACCCAACGGACCCCATGAAGACAACTTCCAGTGGGACACAGTTGAACCCCACTATGGACGCCGCACTGCGTGACTTCTTACGCCAGAATTGGGATATCTTCGCCTGGCACCCAACGGACATGCCGGGCATCCCACGAGGATTAGCCGAACACATCCTTAACATACTAAAGGGATACAAACCTGTTAAACAGACCCTAAGGCGATTTTCAGAGCCCAAATGGCAAGCCATGGGGGAGGAGCTAGCCAAGTTACTTGAGGCCGGATTCATCAGAGATATCAAACATCCGGATTGTCTGGCGAACCTGGTAATGGTACCAAAGAAGGACAAATCCTGGCACCTGTGCATTGACTTCAAAGACCTTAACAAGGATTGCCCCAAGGATACCTTTCCCCTCCCTCGCATCAATCAAATCATCAATGCGACAGCCGGACATGACTCACTATGTTTCTTCGACGCATACTCTGGATACCATCAAATAAAGATGGTAGAGTCCGACCAACCTGCAACAGCTTTCATAACGCCATACGGCACTTTCTGCTTCAACACTATGCCTTTCAGGCTTAAGAATGCCAGAGCAACCTATCAACGCATGATTCAAACATGCCTGGAAAAGCAAATCGACAAAACAGTGGAGGCATACATGGACGACGTCGTCGTAAAAACAAGACACGTCGAAACCCTAATTGATGACTTGAGGCTTACGTTCGACAACTTACGAACATATGACATCAAGCTAAATCCGGAGAAATGCATTTTTGGCGTCCCCTCTGGAAAACTATTGGGCTTCATCGTTCCCAATAGAGGAATTGAAGCTAATCCGGCAAAAGTCCGAGCTTTGTCATAGTTGGCTATGACAACAGACCTCAAACACATCCAGAAATTAGCTGGATGCGTGGCTGCTTTGAGCCACTTTATCTCTAGGTTAGGAGAAAAGGCATTGCCTCTTTATCGCCTCCTTCAGCGCACCGAACACTTCGTGTGGACGGATGCAGCCATGGCCGGACTAGATGAAATAAAGACCTTATTGGCCAGTAATCCAGTCCTAACAGCGCCAACTATCAGCGAACCTATGCTGCTATACATAGGTGCAACACATCAAGTTGTAAGCGCAGCACTCGTCGTCGAACGAGAGGTTGACGGATACAAATTCCCGCTATAGAAGCCGGTTTATTACGTATCCACGGTCCTCACCCCATGCATATCCCGATACCCACACTATAAAAAAATTGCATACGCAGTCTTCATGGCATCCCAAAAGCTATGACACTACTTTCAAGAGTGTTCGATTACACTGGCCTCCGAAGTACCACTCAACGATATAATAAATAACCGCGATGCCACGGGCCGGATTGCTAAATGGGCCATCAAACTCCTTTCGTTTGACATAACGTACAAACCTTGGCGGGCTATCAAGTCGCAAGTATTAGCCAACTTCGTCGCCGAATGGACGGAAGTCGAACTCCCTAAAGAGTACGGCGTGTACTCCAACTGGATCATGCACTTTGACGGCTCTAAAATGCTGGCCCGTTTGGGAGCAGGTGTAGTCCTGACTTCTCCCATAGGGGACACAATCCAGTACATCCTCCAAATATTATACACAGACTCCAACAATGCAGCCGAATACGAGGCTCTGTTGCACGGTCTCCGGATGGCAGTCTCTATGGGCATTCAACGCCTAGAGGTGCGCGGGGATTCAAACCTCCCAATATCACAAATAAATGGAGACTTTGATGCCAAGGATCTGAAAATGGCGGCCTATCGCAATGCCGTCCTTAAAATGTCAGCTCGGTTCGAGGGGCTCGAATTCCACCATGTGGCTCGAGAAAACAATCAAGCGACAGATGTCCTTGCACGCATCGGCGCTAAACGCGACCCCGTCCCACCTAACATATTCCTGGAAAGGCTGTTGAAGCCATCCGTGGTATGGGAAGGGGAGTCCGACAATACCAGCACGGATCCGAATACATCCCTAGATTCCGAACTATCAGACATAGTCGGAGGTTCTACCACTGAAATAACATCGTCAGCCCACGAAATAATGGCTGTCATCGCCTCGTGGACTGAACCTTTCTTGGCCTACCTAAATAGGCAGGAGCTCCCTAAAGACCAAAATGAAGCACAATGCATTGTCCGGCGCTCTAAAGCTTACAAAGTCCATGAAGGAGAACTCTATAAGAAAAGTACTACCGAAGTGCTCCAAAGGTGCATCTCCGAAGAGGAAGGGCGGCAGCTCTTGGCTGAAATCCACACCGGACTGGGCGGGCACCACGCTGCGGCTCGAACACTAGTCAGCAAGGCCTTCCGTACAGGTTTCTATTGGCCTACGGCCCGAGCAGACACACAGGACCTTGTCCAACACTGCGTCGGTTGCCAGCTCTTCGCCAATCAGAGCCATATGCCCCCTACCGCCCTCAAAACAATCCCCATAACTTGGCCCTTCGTGGTCTGGGGGTTGGATATGGTTGGACCCCTTAAAGGGGGAAGCCATAAGAAAAAAATACTTATTGGTCATGGTTGACAAGTTCACCAAATGGATAGAAGCCAAACCAGTGAAAACGGCCGAATCCGGACCAGTTACAGACTTTATATCCGGGGTCGTACACCGATACGGTGCCCCCCACAGCATCATCACCGATAATGGCTCGAATTTCATGGCCGATGAGGTGAAATCTTGGTGCGGCAAAATGGGCATTAAGCTCGACTATCCTTCCGTCTACCATCCTCAAACAAATGGCCAGGTCGAACGGGCAAACGGTCTTATTATGAGTGGCATCAAACCTACACTAGTGCGATCCTTGACAGAGTCGGATACTCAGTGGGTCGAGGAGCTCGACTCCGTACTCTGGGGGCTGCGGACCATGCCGAATCGCACCACCAGATACACACCCTTTTTTATGGTGTACAGCGCGGAAGCAGTACTACCATGTGACATACATCATTCGCCACGTGTACGCATGTACGGATAGAAGGAAGCCGAGTTAGATCGGCAGGATAATTTGGATGCCCTGGAGGAGGAGCGCAATGTCGCTAAGGCCCGTTCCGCATTCCATCAGCAACAGGCTCAACGATACCAAAGCAGAGAAGTGCGGGCCAAAACTTATAATATTGGCGAACTCGTTCTACGCTTACCAGAGAAGAAGAAGGACAAGCTCAAACCCAAGCGGGAAGGCCCCTTCATCATCGACAAAGTTCTCACTGGAGGAGCGTACCACTTATGTAATGCATCCGATAACAGACTCGAGCCGAACCCATAGAATGCGGCCAGACTCCGGAGATTCTACGCCTAGAGCCGAACTCAGTGTTCGTCTCCTTAACCCTCCTTTTTCAATTATGCTCCCTCCCTTTTTCCTTTCTCGATCTGTTTCTTTTCACACAAGTATTTCATACAGTGCGGATTCCCGGATTACTCCGGCCGCACTATGTGTGTAAACTTTACCTGGGGGCTTCCTATACGGAAGCTTAATATAAATTACTTTAAGGGCTTCTTGCCCATCACACATGCGTTTCTTTTTCCATGTGTGCCTTTTCTTCACCATTATATGCATCGATATGACTTAAGACGTGGCCAAGCTGGGTTGCCTGGCTCCTGTGTTTATGCCCTATGTACCAGTTAATTCGGCTAGGGCATAAGGGGAGCACCTCTGTGATTGTTACTGCCGGTTGAGCCGGATGTGTACCTCAGACTGGGTGAAGCCGAAAGCTAGTTTCCTTAAGAGAATATTCGGTCGGCGAACAAAAGATGTCTTCGTTTATTATAACTTTAATCCCCAGAAGTTTTGTGTCCTGCTCTTTGGTTCGCAATCGGGACATGTGCTTTGACACATGCTTACCCAGGGAAAGGAACCCTTAATGGAACTATTCTCTCTGGAAGATGTTTCTTACTAACCATGTAATATAACATAACTAGTTGGGTACTTGTCTGTTCAAGCACTTATGACCCCTACGCTTGGTTTCCACGCATACTCCGGTTTTGTATAACCGAGCGGGTATTCAGACACACCCTGGACTTTAGGATCCGGGGGCTGAAGCAAAAAGGTCCGCCAAGACAAACGATTTTAATCCGGCTAGGGGCTACTTATGTCCATCGAATTACATAGTCATTTGGACTGATTATATTCATCCTCTATACCATCCAACAGGCTATCTAGCTTACAATCCTGTTGAGAATACTTTGCGGCTAATGGCACCTGGTCATATACAAGACTCACGGGAATTTCTTGCCCATCTGGACCTGCCGGTCCAACTTTGGCCATATGGTTCGGGACCAGCTTGGTGTAGTGTGTCTTCACCATCGCCCATGCTTCTCTTGCACCTTGCCGGCAGGCTGATATCTTCCACAAACGGAAGTGTTGCCATGCTCTCTGAAGCATGTCCACAAACCCCCCATGCCATTTGGCAGGGAGCTTGATGGCCATAGAGACCGTGCAATGCCTTGCATCAACCACCGAGCTCGCTCGTGCAGTTGTGAGAGGTCCTACTGTAAATCACCTGCAGAAGCGGGCATCTCCTCCTCAGGGCGACCCGTCAACATTCCTGCATACTTTTTCAATATGCTTCCTCGCCGAACTATACTAAAGTTCGTTTAGGCACTTACGATAAATGCCGCGGTTGTTCTCCTTCACGGAGTCCACCAGCTATGCGCGGACATCTTTCAATTCCACGTCCAGCCGAACATTGGCATCTTGGAGCATATTCTTATCATGCTTCACTTGCCTCAGGATGCGCTCACCGGCCTTTAGTTGCCTCTGGAGATGCAGATTCACTCCAGGGTTGCCTACAGAACTTTCTGTTAAAATTGCCATACTGGCCAGTTGCCAACTGGTGCATTTTTATATAATTACGATAAATGTTACCATATGTGGCCTTCTGGGATTCCTCTAGCTTGGCAACCGTGGCCCTTAGTTGGGTCTTGCACTCCTATAGCTCCAGGGACAATTGCTCATTCTTATCTACAAGAACTTGCGCATACATTGATACTTAAAATTGTTGTTTCAACTGTTTCAAGTCTCAGGGGCTACTACTATATATACTTATCAAACTTTCTTACCCGTATATCTTTGGTATACTGGACTATCGCCCGGGCGAAGAGCATATCTGCGTCCTCTATCGGAGGACTATGCGGCGTCGGCCCTACGTCCGCCTCCTCTCCCGAAGTTGGTCTTGGAGCCCGACTGGTGAGGCGTGGTTGGCAGGATCTCCGGATACAGTCCGGATACTCCTCTTCATCCCAAAATGTACGAAGGGCGCTGTTATATTTCAAACGACAACAAAATTGCATGACAGGTTGTTTTCTTACCTCTGTAGAGGCGTGTCGGTTCTAATCGCCTTCCTCTTGAGCCTACCCAATCCGAATGGCTGTGGCTGATGGGTCCCTAGGGGCTCGGCCCTACGCTCCGAACGTCGCTTCTGCAAAAGCACAAGATATCAGGGATAAGGTGTGATATCAGGAAATAATTCTCTTTGGAGGATCAAGTTTTCGGCTTGGCTTACACGCGACGAAGGTAACAGTCTGGGATAATTGGCGGTAATAGCCACTGGGCGCTGTCACGGCTCGCCCGATAAAATATCCTGTCGACGAGCTCCACGGCCGCATCTGGGTCTTCTTCGAGTCTCGGATCCAGGGCCCTTTCGGGGTCCTTTGGCTGCGGAGAAGGGCTGGTGATTCCTTCCACGTCCCTCCTTAGTTCCTGCTTGGAAATATCGAGCAGGTGAACTTTAGCAAAGAACGCCACAATGAGTGAAGCGATAAAATAAATAACGACTTACCCAGTTTGGGGGATTGTACATGGAGAATCCGTCCTGCTGTTTGATATGGAGGAGTTCCTCCTCTTATCCTTTGTACAGGTCAGACAATATCCTTGCCAGAGCGGTGGGGGAGTCCGGACCCTTACGGCCGCAGCGGGTGGCATCGTCTGTCCCGTTGTAGTGCCACATGGGATTGCTCCGATATTGAAGCGGTTGCACTCCCCGCATTATACATATTGCCATCACCTCGACTATCGTCATTCCGGATTTGGCCAGTAACTTTATCCTGTTCATCAGGAAATGTACTTCCCTGGAATCCACTTCTTGGGGGCCTCGGGGGCGCCAACTTAGACGTGCCCTCGGCGAAGAGTTACTGAAATTGGGGAGTCCTGTCCGGATTGGATCCGGAAGAGGAGCGTCATTAATATAAAACCGCTCTGAAGCCCAGTTGTCTGGAGCCTTCTTGGGAGTACCGGACAGGTATCCGTCTCAGCAATACGCCATACTTCGGCCCCGCCCACTTGACATAGGGATTCTCCCTGGTTGCGGGGGACAAAGCAGAACAACTTCTTCCACAATCCGAAATGAGCCTCACAGCCTAAAAATAGCTTGCAAAGGGCGACGTACCCTGCTATATGCAGTATGGAGGCTGGGGTTAGATTGTGCAGCTGGAGGCCATAGAACTCCAGAAGCCCACGAAGGAATGGATGAATAGGAAACCTGACGCCCCTTAACAGATGCGGAATTAAGCATATTCGCTCCTCTGGAGACGGATTGGGGGATCTCTCCGCTTGTTCTCCGCCGTTATAGGTGGCCACTCCGGCTCGCACAGGGACCATGAATGCCGGCGGGAGGAGCCCTTGGGTTTGTTTTATCAAACGGCTATGAGAAACTGAACACTCTCCCCAGTCTCCCGGCTTGGGGCAAGGGGAGCGAGCAAAAGAGTTGCAACGACCGGTCATGCTGGAATGGTTTTTTCCTGAGCGCTCTATTGGATGCTTGCTTGAGGAGGGAGAGTGAGGTTTGGATCTGAGAATCCCCGTCTCTTCAAATAGGCGGCCAGCCCGAAGGACCAAGGGTGGAAAATGCAAAAATGCCTCGACTCCTCACATTCGTTCGACACGTGGAAATGGTCATTATTGACACACAGAAGCCGATGAGTATACCATTGATGAAGATGTTTGACAATGTTCGTCGTTGTGGGAATCTTGGAGTATTCGGAGGAGGAACCCGCCTTGCAATGCCGAAGACAAGACTGCGTGCCGGGCTCATCGTCATTGAAGCCTGGTTCAGGGGCTACTGAGGGAGTCCTGGATAAGGGGGTATTCGGACAGCCGGACTATATTCATCGTCCGGACTATAGAAGCGTCAAGATACAAGACTCAAGACTTCGGCTCGTGTCCGGATGGGACTCTCCTTTGCGTGGAAGACAAGCTTGGCGATCGGGATATTATGTTTCCTTCCTTGTAACCGACTCCATGTAAACCCTAGCTCTCCGGTGTCTATATAAACCGGAGAGCATGGTCCTTAGAAGGCCGATCACAATTACAATCATACCATCATAGGGTAGCTCTTAGGGTTTAGCCTCTACGATCTCGTGGTAGATCTACTCTTGTATTCCACATATCTTTTATATTAATCAAGAAGGAAGTAGGGTTTTACCTCCATCGAGAGGGCCCGAACCTGGGTAAACATTGTGTCCCTCGCTTCCTGTTACAATCAGCCTAAGACGCACAGATCGGGACCCCCTACCCGAGATCCGCCGGTTTTGACACCGATAGCAGGACCGCCGTGAGCAACCCGAAGAGTGACCACATCAACTGGGTTCTCGCGGGGCCCCATGAGGCCGACCGGGTGCAGCCCCCATTCGTCGAAGCTGGGCATCTACCTTGCAAAGTCGGCCCTGCCCGAGCAAAGATACAAGAGGGCGGCCCCGTGCCGGATACTGCCTGGAGAAGGGTCGCTAGTCAAGGCCCTCAACAACGTCCTCAGCACTTCGGGCGCCAGATCCTCCTCCTGGAGCCTCATGCCGTCTCCGCACCCCGCGAAGGCCCACATCAGACGGGAGTGACGCTGGAGAGGAGCAAGGCGACATTGAAGGAACTCCTTCACCACCTTGGCCGCTGTCACACCGAGCACCCTCAAACTCTCGAAGCGGCGCCAGACGAAGTCAAGCCGGGGGCTCGTGAGCTTCTCATGATCCCAGTCTGAGTTTGGAATAGCAGGCAATGTTGGGTCCGAGAGTAGGGGGCTAGGCACCCCGACATCCACATACAACCACCTCTCTTGGAACCCGGTCGCAGGAGGAGGTAGGCCGAAATCGATCCCCGAAGCAGCCGTCTGTGGCACGGCGAGGAAGCTCACGCACCTCGAGCATTGAGTGGGGTCACTCAGGCGCAAGGAGAAGAAGTGGCTGATACGTCCATTTTGCATCATGCTTTTATATCAATATTTATTGCATCATGGGCTGTTATTACACACTATATCTCAATACTTATGGCTATTCTCTCTTATTTTACAAGGTTTACCATGAAGAGGGGGAATGCCGGCAGCAGGAATTCTGGCTAGAAAAGGAGCAAACATTGTAAACCTATTCTGCACTTCTCCAAAAGTCCTGAAACTCCACGAAACATATTTTTGGATTTACTAAGAATTATTTAGCGAAAGAAATACATCAGGGGACCCACACCTTGGCCAGGAGGGTGGGGGCGCGCCCCCTCCTACTGGGCGCGCCCCCTTATCTCCTGGGCTCCCTGGTGGCCCTCCGGTGTCCATCTTCCGCTATATTAAGGCCTTTACCCTGGAAAAAATCGTGGGTAAGCTTACGGGACGAAACTCCGCCGCCATGAGGCGGAACCTTGGCGGAACCAATCTAGGGCTCTGGCAGAGCTGTTCTGCCGGGGACACTTCCCTCCGGGAGGGGGAAATCATCACCAACGTCATCACCAATGATCCTCTCATCGGGACGGGGTCAATCTCCATCAACATCTTCACTAGCACCATCTCCTCTCAATCCCTAGTTCATCTCTTGTATCCAATCTTGTATCCAAAACCACAAATTGGTACCTGTTGGTTGCTAGTAGTGTTGATTACTCCTTGTAGTTGATACTTATTTGTTTACTTGGTGGAAGATCATATGTTGGGGATATAACTATTTGTGTAAGCCGCCCAGGAGGGGCCGGGTTACGCAAAGGAGGACTCACCAGAAAGAAGCCCAAGACCAAGCATGAAGATGGCGGTTCAATAAAGGGCCTAAAGCCCACCGGTGACTCATAGGCCCGTTGTAGTAAACCGCCACAATGGCATGACTTGTATTGTAAGGTACATTTAACTAGTCACTGAGCCGGACACTGTTTATAAGCCGGCCGGGACTCTGTATGCCGCAGGGCACCAGCCCGTGTATATAAGGGGGCGACCCGCTGGCGGCTAAGGGTAAGAAACAACTCATCGAGAACCGGGCATAGCATATCTGGCTCCATGGTCATCGAAACATCAAGCAATACCAACCCAACTAGATGTAGGCTTTACCTTCACTAAGGGGCCGAACTAGTATAAAACCTCCCATGTCTCTTGTCCCAATTAACCCCTTCAAGCTTCCTAGTTGCGATGGTTCCGCGATTAAGTCCTTTCACTAGGACATCTAACGTGACAATTCCACAACATCATATGTTCAGATCCTTAATGCATATTATTACACCTCTGATTATGAACATGAATATGCTTTGTGAGTAGTTACGTTTGTTCCTGAGGACATGGGTGAAGTCTTGCTATTAGTAGTCATGTGACTTTGGTATTCGTTCGATATTTTGATGAGATGTATGTTGTCTCTCCTCTAGTGGTGTTATGTGAACATTGACTACATGACACTTCACCATTATTTGGGCCTAGAGGAAGGCATTGGGAAGTAATAAGTAGATGATGGGTTGCTAGAGTGACAGAAGCTTAAACCCTAGTTTATGCGTTGCTTCGTTAGGGGCTGATTTGCATCCATATGTCTAATGTTGTGGTTAGGTTTACCTTAATACTTGTTTTGTAGTTGCGTATGCTTGCAATAGGGGTTAATCATAAGTGGGATGCTTGTCCAAGTGAGGGCAGTACCCAAGCACCGGTCCACCCACATATCAAATTATCAAAGTACCGAACACGAATCATATGAACGTGATGAAAACTAGCTTGACGATAATTCCCATGTGTCCTCGGGAGCTCCTTTCTCATTATTAGAAATTGTCCAGGCTTATCCTTTGCTACATAAAGGATTGGGCCACCTTGCTGCACTTTATTTACTTTGTTTACTTGTTACTCGTTACTATTTATCTTATCACAAAACTATCTATCACCTACAATTTCAGTGCTTGCAGAGAAAAGCTTACTGAAAACCGCTTATCATTTCCTTCTGCTCCTCGTTGGGTTCGACACTCCTACTTATCTAAAGGACTACGATAGATCCCCTACACTTGTGGGTCATCAAGACTCTTTTCTAGCACCGTTGCCGGGGAGTGTAGCGCTTTTGATGAGTGGAACTTGGTAAGGAAACATTTATTTAGTGTGCTGAATTTTTCTGTTACTTGTCACTATGGAAACTAATCCTTTGAGGGGCTTGTTCGGGGTATCTTCACACCAACCAGAAGAGCAAGGTGTTGCTCCTCAACCTACTGAACCTTATGGAAATATTTATTTTGAGATTCCTTCGGGTATGATAGAGAAACTGCTAGCTAATCCATTTACAGGAGACAGAACATTACATCGCGATTTACACCTTATCTTTGTGGATGAAGTTTGTGGATTATTTAAGCTTGCAGGTATTCCCGATGATGTTGTCAAAAGGAAGGTCTTCCCTTTATCTTTGAAGGGAGATGCATTGACATGGTATAGGCTATGTGATGATACGAGATCTTGGAATTATAAACGATTGAAGTTGGAATTTCACCAGAAGTTCTATCCTATGCATCTTGTTCATCGTGATTGTAATTACATATATAATTTCTAGCCTCGCGAATGAGAAAGCATTGCTCAAGCTTGGGGGACGCTTATGTCAATGTTATATTCATGCCCCAATCATGAGCTCTCCCGGGAAATGATTATTCAAAATTTTTATGCTCGACTTTCTCTTAATAATCGCAACCTGCTCGATACTTCCTGTGCTGGTTCCTATATGCTGAAGACTATTGATTTCAAGTGGGACTTATTGGAAAGAATTAAATGCAACTCTGAAGATTGGGGTTCCGACGATGGTAAGGAGTCAGGTATGACACCTAAGTTCGATTGTGTTAAATCCTTTATGGATACCGATGCTTTTTGTGGATTTAGCGCTAAGTATGGACTTGACTCTGAGATAGTAGATTCTTTCTGTGAATCTTTTGCTACTCACGTTGATCTCCCTAAAGAGAAGTGGTTTAAATATAATCCTCCTATTGAAGTGAAAGTAGTTGCACCTATTACAGTTGAAGAAAAGACTATCACCTATAGTGATCCTATTGTTCCTACTACTTATGTTCAGAAACCCCCATTTCCTGTTAGGATAAAGGATCATGCTAAAACTTCGACTATTGTTCGTAAGAGTAGTACTAGGACTTATACACCTCTTGAGCAAATCAATGTTGAACCTAGTATTGCTATGGTTAAATATCTCTTAGATGATGATTTAGATGGGCATGTTATTTATTTCTGTGATGAAACTGCTAATATTGCTAGACCAGATACTAAGATACATAGACCTGTTGTAGGCATGCCTGTTATTTCTGTTAAAATAGGAGATCATTGTTATCATGGTTTATGTGATATGGGTGCTAGTGCTAGTGCAATACCTTATGATTTATATAAAGAAATTATGCACGACATTGCACCCGTTGAATTAGAAGACATTGATGTTACTATTAAGCTTGCTAATAGGGATACCATTAAACCAGTTGGGATTATTAGAGATGTTGAAGTTTTGTGTGGGAAAGTTAAATACCCTGCTGATTTTCTTGTTCTTGCTTCCCCACAAGATTGTCTTTGTCCAATTATTTTTGGTAGACCTTTCTTGCATACAGCTAGTGCTAAGATTGATTGTGAAAAAGATACGGTCACCATTGGCTTAGATGGTATGTCTCATGAGTTTAATTTTGCTAAGTTTCACAGAGAACCTCGTGATAGGGAACCACCTAGTAAGGATGAGATTGTCGGTCTTGCTTCCATTTTTATGCCTCCTACTGATCCGTTAGAACAATATTTGCTAGACCATGAAAATGATATGTTTATGAAGGAAATAAGGGAAATAGATGAAGTATTCCTTAAACAGGAACTGGTGCTAAAACATAATCTTCCCGTTGAAATTCTTGGGGATCCCCCTCCACCCAAGGGTGATCCCGTGTTTGAACTCAAACCCTTACCTGATAATCTTTAGTATGCTAATCTTGATGAAAACAAAATTTATCTAGTTATTATTAGTGCTAACCTTTCAGAGCAAGAAGAAGAAAGATTATTGAAAACTCTGAAGAAGCACCGAGGTGCTATTGGATATACTTTGGATGATCTTAAGGGCATTAGTCCCACGTTATGCCAACACAAAATTAAATTGGAGGACGATGCCAAACCAGTTAGAGATCCTCAATGAAGACTAAATCCCAAGATGAAAGAAGTGGTAAGAAAGGAGATACTATAGCTCCTTGAGGCAGGTATAATTTATCCCGTTGCTGATAGTGATTGGGTAAGCCCTGTCCATTGTGTTCCTAAAAAGGGAGGTATTACTATTGTTCCTAATGATAAAGATGAATTGATCCTGCAAAGAATTATTACAGGTTATAGGATGGTAATTGATTTTCATAAATTAAATAAGGCTACTAAGAAAGATCATTACCTGTTACCTTTTATTGATCAAAATGCTAGAAAGACTATCCGAACACACACATTTTTGCTTTCTAGATGGTTATTCTGGTTTCTCTCAAATACCTGTTTCAGCGGGAGATCAATCAAAAACTACTTTTACTTGACCTTTTGGTACTTTTGCTTATAGACGTATGCCTTTTGGTTTATGTAATGCACCTGCTACCTTTCAAAGATGCATGATGGCTATATTCTCTGATTTTTGTGAAAAGATTTGTGAGGTATTCATGGATGACTTCTCCATTTATGGATCCTCCTTTGATAATTGTTTGAGCAACCTTGATGAAGTTTTGCAGAGATGCGAAGACACTAGTCTCGTTCTAAATTGGTAAAAGTGTCACTTTATGGTTAATGAAGGCATTGTCTGGGGGCATAAGATTTCTGAGAGAGGTATTGAAGTTGACAAGGCCAAAGTTGATGCTATTGAAAAGATGCCATGTCCCAAGGACATAAAAGGTATAAGAAGTTTCCTTGGTCATGCCGGTTTTTATAGGAGGTTCATTAAGGACTATTCTAAAATCTCTAGGCCTCTGACTAATTTATTGCAAAAAGATATTCCTTTTGTCTTTGATGACGATTGTGTAGAAGCATTTGAAATACTTAAGAAAGCTTTGATCACTGCACCTATTGTTCAGCCACCTGATTGGAATTTACCTTTTGAAATTATGTGTGATGCTAGCGATTATGCTGTAGGTGCCGTTCTAGGGCAAAGAGTTGATAAGAAATTAAATGTTACCCATTATGCTAGTAAGACTCTTGATACTGCCCAAAGAAATTATGCTACTACTGAAAAAGAATTCTTAGCAGTTGTGTTTGCATGAGATAAGTTTAGACCTTATATTGTTGATTCCAAAGTTACTATTCACACTGATCATGCTACTATTAAATATCTTATGGAAAAGAAAGATGCTAAGCGTAGACTCATTAGATGGGTTCTCTTGCTCCAAGAATTTGATTTGCATATTATTGATAGAAAGGGAGCTGAGAACCCCGTTGCAGACAACTTGTCTAGGTTAGAGAATGTTCTTGATGATCCAATACATATTGATGATAGCTTTCCCAATGAGCAATTAGCGGTCGTTAATGCTTCTCGTACTGCTCCTTGGTATGCTGATTATGCTAATTACATTGTTGCTAAATTTATACCACCGAATTTCACACACCAGCAAAAGAAAAAGTTCATTTATGATTTAAGACATTACTTTTGGGATGACCCACACCTTTATAAAGAAGGAGTAGATGGTGTTATTAGACGTTGTGTACCTGAGCATGAAGAGGAACATATCTTACGTAAGGTCACTCTAAATCATATGGAGGACACCATGCTGGAGACAAAACTGCACATAAGGTATTGCAATCCGGTTTTTATTGGCCTACTCTCGTCAAAGATGCTCGTAAGTTTGTCTTGTCTTGTGATGAATGTCAAAGAATTGGTAATATTAGTAAACGTCAAGAAATGCCTATGAATTATTCTCTTGTTATTGAACCATTTGATGTTTGGGGCTTTGATTATATGGGACCTTTTCCTGCCTCTAATGGTTATACACATATTTTAGTTGCTGTTTATTATGTTACTAAGTGGGTAGAAGTTATTCCAACTAGTAGTGTTGATCATAACACATCTATTAAAATGCTTAAAGAAGTTATTTTTCCGAGGTTTGGAGTCGCTAGATATCTTATGACTGATGGTGGCTCACATTTTATTCATGGTGCTTTCCGTAAGATGCTTGCTAAGTATGATGTTAATCATAGAATCGCATCTCCTTATCATCCGCAGTCTAGTGGTCAAGTAGAGTTGAGCAATAGAGAGCTCAAGTTAATTTTGCAAAAGACTTTAATACATCTAGAAAGAATTGGTCCAAAAAACTTGATGATGCATTATGGGCCTATAGAACTGCATACAAAAATCCTATGGGTATGTCTCCATATAAGATGGTTTATGGAAAAGCTTGTCATTTACCTCTAGAAATTGAACATAAAGCATATTGGGCTATTAAAGAGCTCAACTATGAATTCAACTTGCCGGTGAGAAGAGGTTGTTCGATATTAGCTCACTGGATGAATGGAGAACCCAAGCCTATGAGAATGCCAAGTTATTCAAAGAAAAAGTCAAACGTTGGCATGACAAAAGAATACAAAAGCGTTAGTTTAATGTAGGTGATTATGTGTTATTATTCAACTCTCGTTTAAGATTTTTTGCAGGAAAACTTCTCTCTAAATCGGAAGGTCCTTGTGTTATCGAGGAGGTCTATCGTTCCGGTGCCATAATATTCAACAACTTCGAAGGCACAAGTCCAAGGGTGGTAAACGGTCAAAGAATTAAACATTATATTTAAGGTAATCCTATTAATGTTGAAACTAAGGTTATTGAAACTGTAACTCCGGAGGAATACATAAGGGACACTTTCCAGAATGTTCCAGACTCCGAAAAGGAATAGGTATGTGGTACGGTAAGTAAACCGACTCTAAAACAACTCCAATGGCAATTTTTATCAGTTTTGGATTATTTAAGAATTTTAGGAAAAAAGAAGTAGTCCGAAAGGGACACGAGTGAGGGAGTCCTGGATTAGGGGGTATCCAGACAGCCGGACTGTATACGTCGTTCGGACTATTGAAGCGTAAAGATACAAGACTCAAGACTTCGGCTCGTGTCCGGATGGGACTCTCCTTTGCGTGGAAGACAAGCTTGGCGATCTGGATATTGTATTTCCTTCCTTGTAACTGACTCCATGTAAACCCTAGCCCTCTCCGCTGTCTATATAAACCGGAGAGGATGGTCCTTAGAAGGCCGATCACAATTACAATCATACCATCATAGGCTAGCTCTTAGGGTTTAGCCTCTACGATCTCGGGGTAGATCTACTCTTGTACTACTCATATCTTCAATATTAATCAAGCAGGAAGTAGGGTTTTACCTCCATCGAAAGGGCCTGAACCTGGGTAAACATTGTGTCCCTTGCTTCCTGTTACCATCAGCCTAAGACGCACAGATCGGGACCCCCTACCCGAGATCCGCCGGTTTTGACACCGACATTGGTGCTTTCATTGAGAGTTCCTCTGTGTCATCGCTTCGAAGCTTGATGGCGTCTTCAATCGCTAACAACATGGTCCAGGGGGAGACTTTTCTCCCCGGACAGATCTTTGTGTTTGGCGGCTTCGCACTGTGGGCGAATTCACTTGGTCATCTGGAGCAGATCGATAGCTACGCTCCTGGCCACCAGATCAGGTTCAGAAACTTGAACTACACGCGGATATTCGCGGAGACTTGATCTTCGACGGATTCGGCCCTGTGCCAAGAGCGCCGGACAGTCATGACGAGCACGGCCTAGACATGCTTTCAGACAGCGCTCGGGACATCATCCCTGCAGCATCCCCGGATCTAAATCCGGAACAAGTTGCATTGCCCAAGGACAGAGAGGTGGACCCCACCCCGCAGGCCACATACTCACCGGCGGTGGAGCCGAACACAGGTCTCACCCTTGGGGAGGCCTGTAACCCCGGACCCTTGGACTCGTATCCGGTTGTTGGTTTCGGTCCGCGCACCCTCGATCCAGCTGAGCCAGGTTGGGCTCTAGTAATGGAGTTTACCACTGGGAAATCTTTCAGCACTCGCCCTTTGGCGACATGCTAAACTCATTAAAGTCTCTCTCTTTGTTAGGAGGCTCTGGGCCGAACTATGTCCGGCCTAAGTGGGAATAAGGCGATGAATGAATTTGTTGCCCACCCACCACCCACTTCATTGCCACGATCGATGATTTAACCGACGTGCTTGACTTCGACTTCGAAGACATGGACGGTATGGACGACGATGCTGGAGACATACAGGAGCCATCGCTCACAGGGCGGTGGACAGCTACCTCTTCATATGATATATATATATGGTGGACACTCCGAAAGAAACCAATGGCGATGAGGCAACGGAGGATAACCCCTCCAAGAAGAAAGCAAAGCATGGGCGTTGCCAGCGCCGCTCCAAGCCCCGCCAAGGCAATACCGGCACTAGAGACGAAAACAATTCGGATGGTGCCGACGATGAATACAACCCCGAATAGCCCGCCTTCGAGCAAGCTGAGTAGGAAGATGGGCAGGACAGCCCAGGCGAACAGGCGACGGATGGGTATCTGGAGGAGGACAACTACATGCCTTCCTCCGAAGACGAGATTAGCCTCGGTGACGACGAGTTCGGCGTGCCCGAGGACCCCGCGGAGCAGGACGCTTCAAGCGCCGGCTTATTTCCACTGCAAGAAGCCTGAAGAAGAAACAGCAGCAGCTTCAAGCTGATCAAGAACTGCTCACAGATAGATGATAGAAGTCCTGGCAGCCGAGGAATATGGACTCGAGCGCCACACGGCTGACCGGCCGCCTTGAGGTCGGGATAAAACGGCATATCAGCCCGAATACCAGCCTGCATCCCCGCGCCAGTTTACTACGGCCCGGGGCAACACTCAGGACCTGCGCGATAGACCGGATAACGCCGCAGGACAACCAAGATCGATCTACAGATCACGGGGGCGCGCCGCAGCACATGATGATGACCGTCATACTGGATACACTAACAGCAAATCCGGCCGGGCCGAATATAATCAGTCAGATGCAGCCGGACTGCGTCGCAACATAGCCCGGCACAGAGGTGCCGCACACCCCCTCTGCTTCACAGATGAAGTGATGGATCATGAATTCCCAGAAGGGTTCAAACCCGTAAACATCGAATCATATGATGGCACAATAGACCCCGCGGTATGGATCGAAGATTTCCTTCTCCACATCCACATGGTCCGAGGAGATGATCTACATGCCATCAAGTATCTTCCCCTTAAGCTCAAAGGACCCGCCCGGCACTGGCTAAACATCCTACCCGCAAATTCCATTGGCAGTTGGGAAAACCTGGAAGACGCATTTCTTGACAACTTCCAAGGCACATATGTGCGACCTCCAGATGCCGATGATTTGAGCCACATTACTCAACAGCCCGGAGAATCCGCCAGGAAATTCTGGACTCGGTTCCTAACTAAAAAGAACCAAATAGTTGACTGTCCGAACACCGAAGCCCTGGCGGCCTTCAAGCATAATATCCGTGATGAGTGGCTCGCCCGACACCTCGGCCAGGAGAAACCCAAGACCGTGGCAGCTCTCACGACACTAATGACCCGCTTTCGTGCGGGCGAGGACAGCTGGTTGGCTCGCAGCAGCACTACGCCACATTCTGGCATGTCAGATGTCCGTGACAATAATGGCAAGCTACGGCGCAACAAACACAAGCGACGGAACAACGGCGACAACACCGAAGACACGGCGGTCAATGCCGGATTTAGCGGATCCAAATCCGATCAGCGGAAGAAGCCATTCAAAAGAAACAATCAGGGACCGTCCAGTCTAGACCGTATACTGGAGCGCTCTTGCCAAATTCATGGCACCCCGGACAAGCCAGCCAACCACACCAATAGAGACTGCTGGGTATTTAAACAGGCAGCAAAATAAACGCCGAAAACAAGGACAAGAGGCTGCACAGCAACGATGACGAGGAGCCCCGGCGTCCGAACACGAGGGGACAGAAG
>NC_041387.1:49197292-49211434 GCF_002162155.2 Triticum dicoccoides
ATGGTCAACATGATCTACGCCACCCACATCCCCAAGCGGGAACGGAAGCGAGCACTACGGAACGTCTACGCGATGGAGCCAGTCGTCCCCAAATTTAACCCATGGTCATCTTGTCCGATCACCTTTGATCGTAGGGATCATCTACTAGCATCCGTCACGGCGGCTCGGCCGCATTGGTCTTAGACCCAATCATCGATGAATTCCACCTCACGCGAGTCCTTATGGACGGCGGCAGCAGCCTGAACCTGCTTTACCAAGACACAGTGCGCAAAATGGGCATCGGTCCTTCAAGGATTAAGCCCACCAAAACCACCTTTAAAGGTGTAATTCTTGGAGTAGAGGCCCGTTGTACGGGCTCTATAACATTGGAAGTGGTCTTCCGATCTCCGGATAACTTTCAAAGCGAAGAGTTAATCTTTGATATCGTCCCTTTCCGTAGTGGTTACCATGCACTGCTCGGATGAACCACATTAGCTAGATTCAATGCGGTACCACACTATGCATACCTCAAGCTCAAGATGCCAGGCCCGCACGGAGTCATAACACTCAACGGCAATATGGACCGCTCTCTCCGTACAGAAGAGCATACCGCAGCCCTTGCGGCAAAAGTACAATGCGGCCTCCTCCGGCAAACCACCAGTCCGATGACGACAACCTCAAGCTCCATCAAGTGAGGTCGGAACACCCCGCAACAGGATCACCAGGCACACCAAGAGCAAGACTAGCAGTCCGGCCTCCGCTCAAATCCCGTCAAAGCAGCATTCGTGCCATGCGTACACAATTACGCACTCAAAATACCATGGGCACATGCGGAGGCGCAGCAGTGGCTCAGTCAACAGTGTGGTATCGCCGCCACACACTTCGTAACCTTTCCTTTTACCTTTCAGGATATTGCTTTAGTGCAGCCTCTTCAGAAAAGCCGGATTGTCGGACTTAAATAGGAGAGGAAACCAAGGAGGCAATAGGCTTTGCGCACAGAAGGAAATACCCAGGTGGAATCTATTTACGATCGGTATACCTGCTTTATCTATGTGTACGTAGCCTGCCTCTTGATAGGGTATGTCAAATAACCCTATTTATCTCCGCTTAATGCATTCATTGTAAACATAAGCTTAAACGTATTATTCATCAATGGGAGATCATATATAGCGTCAGCTTATTCTTCTTATTTGAGCATTTTTTTCTTACAAATGTCTATTTGATTTTGCATCCGTACACTTTGGTACATTTAGTTTGCCAGAGGCTTCTTATGGCAACCCATAATACGGCTATACAAGTCCAAACAGTTTCAACAGTGCGGCACCCCGAACTTATAGCATTATATGCATCAGCTCTGAATCATATCTTGGGTCTACAGTTGGGATAGCCCAGCTCCCTTGTTTTGGTGCCTTACCTACCGTTATATCGGCTAAGGTAGCACATGGAGAACTACTGCAATTGTGCCCCGGTTCTTCCGGACGAGCACCTAAGTAGAGAAAGCCGAAAAGTGATCGGCATGATGTGGCGAGAGCTGGTCGCTGTTCGAGAGGTTTTAAAATACTTAAATATTTTTCCTCTTTAGGAGATAATTCGGCTTCGTCTGATTTAGGCGTATATAGCGCCCCAATTCGGTCTTCTGGATTCTAGGGGCTTCGCCGATATTTAAAATTGTAGACTTCTATGGTTAAGTTAAGGTTATAAAGCCGCATAGTCCGATTGCCTTGTTCGCTGCACCGGACACCTCCTTAAGGGACCAAGCATTTGGATAAAGAGTGTTTGGGTTTTCCACGAACACCCCAGTACTAGTTACATGGGGGCGGAAGCCGACGATTGGCCTACTTTCAGAATTTTATAAACAGCCGCAGAAGGTAATATTTTAAATAACAAAAGCGTTACATAGCGCAAGTTACTTCGTCTTTAAATTACAAACATGAAGAAGTGAATTCATTCAAAAAATATGTCCTTGGTACATTCATTGGCCACGAGGCGAGCACCCTTCATAATGCCATCATAATACTTCTCCGGAATACGATGCGGCTTGCCCTCTGGCGGCCCGTCCTTCACCAACTTCTCCGCATCTAGCTTGCCCCAATGCACCTTCGCACGGGCAAAGGCCCGGTGGGCACCCTCAATGCAAACGGATCGCTTGATGACTTCCAGTCGCGGACATGCATTCACCATCCTCTTGATCAGGCCGAAGTAGCTAGTGGGCAGGGGCTCACTAGGCCACATCCGGACTATGAAATCCTTCATAGCCACTTCGGCCACCTTGTGGAGTTCGACCAACTGCTTCAGTTGGTCACTCAGAGGCGTTGAATGTTCAGCCCCATCATACTGGGACCAGAAAAGCTTCCCCGTTGAACTCCCCTCCTGGGCACGGTAGAACTCCGCGGCATTTGATACGCTGCATGGCAGATCTGCGAATTCCCCCAGAGAGCTTCGGACTCGGGTAAGTAAAAGAAACGCCTCCTCCACATGTTTGCTTTGCATAAAGAATTTCTTACCCGCCGTTATGTTTTTGGCCTCCTAGATTTCCTGCTGTGCCTTCTCGGCTTCGTTCTTGGCGTCTTTTATAGCTACAAGGGCCTTCGCAAGCTCGGCCTCTTTCTCCTTAAGCTCATGCTCCACGGACCCGAACCTTTTGCCGAGCTCCTGGAGCTCTTCTTGTACCTCGCCCACTCAGGCTTCTTGCTTTTTGCGCTCCTTGCATTCCAAGGCCGCCTTGTGTTCAGCCTCGGACAGCGCTTTCTTGAGAGACGCCACTTCGGTGGTGGCCTCTGTTTCCAAATCACGACGCTTCGTCGTTAGCATAATCATAATTTATCTACCACTCATTATATAAGAGAGGGGAATCTTTCACCTTTGCTCTCTTCGAGCTGCCTCCTCGTGAGGTCGAGCTCTCCTTGCGCTTGCTCCAGGTCCTGTTTTAGTCCGGCGATCTCGGCCGTATGGACTGCAGTGGCAAGCAGCACAACCTGTTTATTTACATTCAAACTTATAGATTAGACTCCTGCGGATTATAATTGACCCTCCGTTTGGTTTTTCCTTCCGAACACCAAACAGAGTATCAGGGGTTACTACCTATCGGGTGGTAATTTCACACATTTTTATTACTTACCTCAAAGCCTGTCAGGAGGCTGGTGCAGGCTTCGGTTAGTCCGCTCTTGGCAGATGAAACCTTCTGAATCGACGCACTCATAAGAGTACGGTGCTCTTCATCTATGGAAGCGCCGCGAAGCGCTTCAAGCAGACAATCCGGCGCCTCGGGCACAGTGGAAGTCCTCGGCGCAGACGGCTTGCCCTCCTTAACGAGGGGCTGTCCGCCTAAGTCTGGAACCATTAAAGGCTCCGGAACAATGTTCGGCTGAGAGTCCGGCTTACTGCGGCTCTCACCAACATAATCCGCGAGGATCTTGAACCCCGCGTGTCCGACGTTTGGAATGCCGCCTTGGGGCGCCTCCAGATCCACCTCTCCCCGCTCTGGGAGCCTTTGGGACGACACCTCCGTGTCGTCCGCAGGCTGAGAAGTAGTGGCCGTCGGAAGCGAGTTCATCACCGAATCACTCAACGACCCGTCCGAAGACGACACCTCAGGATGGGCCCTGGCCGGACTGCATACAAGTTCGGCGTTATAACAAAACTATGAAGCAAAATTATGATGGAGTGCGGGTACTTACGATTGCACTAGGGGCTTCTTACTGGGCAGCCACCCCTCCTCGCTATCGGCGGCGGTGGAGGAGTAGTCCGGAAGGGACACCTTTCCCATTTTAGACGTCCCAGTCTCCCCCACCGGGGCGGCCTTCCTCTTTTTCTCCCCCCCCCCAATACGGGGAGGTGGAGTTTCTTCTTGTTTCCCCCCGCCTCCGTGGGAGGAATCTGCCTCGTCGTCTTTGGACAACGAGGGTATGACGGCCTTGCGCCGGGGGCCTCTCCTGGTCCCCTGGTCTGCCCTCTCAGGCCCCCCGTCCTTTCCGGGCGAGGCAGCCTCCTCTTCTTCTTCTCCTTCCCCTTGAGGGGAGGAGTGTGCCTCGTCGTCTTTAGACGAGGCTTCTGGCGCAACCTTATGCCGGAGACCCTTTCGGATCCCCGGGGCCTTCTTATCAGCCTTCTTCTCCGGTCCCTTGTAGGGCGCCAGAACTAGCATCTCCGTCAGGAGAGCGTCAGCTGGGCTTTCTAGTAGCGGAGCCGGACAGTCAATCCGCTCCGCTGTCTCCACATAATACTGAACAAATATATGCAATTACTTAAGGCTCCCCCACGAATATATTGGGAAGAACCGAATTGGTGGCGACCTGAGAACTCACCTGAATAGGATGTCGCGCGGCGTGGTGCCCGCAGTCCTCGGATATGTGAGGAGGTACTTCGGAGGCATTGAACAACGCCTTCCATGCGTTTTTGTCCTTCATGCCGTAGAGCCTTTGAAGCATCCGGTGTTCGACCGGGATGAACTCCCACGGATTGAATACCCGCCTTTGGCACGGCAGAATCCGGCGAACGAGCATGACCTGGATCATGTTGACAAGCCTGATGTTCTTGTCCTTCATGCCCTTGATGCAGTTTTGGAGTCCGGTCAGCTCTGTAGGTTCGCCCCAGGACATGCCCTTCTGTTCCCAGGAGGTAAGCCGCATGGAGGTTCCGGATCGGAACTCGGGGGCCGCCGCCCAATCGGCATCGCGCGTCTTGGTGATGTAGAACCACCCCGACTGCCATCCCTTCACGGTTTCCACAAAGGAGCCATCAAGCCAGGTGACGTTAGGCATCTTCCTACCATGGATCCTCAAGCAGAAGATTTGCAGCCACAAGCCGAAATGAGGCTTGATGCGGAGGAAAGCCTCGCATACCATGATGAACGCCGAGATGTTGAGGACAAAGTTCGGGGCTAGATCATGGAAAGCTAGCCCGTAGTAGAACATGAGCCCGCGGACGAAGGGGTGGAGTGGAAACCCCAGTCCACGGACGAAGTGGGCAAGAAACACGACCCTCTCGTGGGGTCCTGGAGTTGGAATGACCTCCCATCGTCTGGTAGCCGGTGCGCTATATCTGCGGCCAAGTATCCGGCCGCCCGAAGAATTGCGATGTTCTTCTCCTTCACAGTGGAAACCACCCATTTACCTCCTGCTCCGGACATGTTTAACTGTGCAGAGAAGACTTGGACTAGGGCGCTGGAGCTCGAGGAGGCAAGAGTGGGCAAAGGAGGAAGAAGGCGTGGGTAAGAATGGGGAACTCTTATCCCTTTATAGAGGCGACAGAAGCGGTGCGCCTCCCCACTAGCCTATTGAGAATCGCTTACTTACCAAGCGCCACGATTGATGGGACTGGGGGATTACCCGTACCCGTATTGATGAGAATCCCGTGATAAGGGGACATGATCTCTGCTTTGACAAGACGTGTCAAGGAAACCGCCTCGCAATACGCGTTGTGGCTGGTTGTGGGAAAACAGTTTGAATAATGACCCGACCATAAGGACATATCACGTCGTTTAAAAAGTTGTCAATTAAAGTATCATTCTCTCTACGGTGGTATGTGAAGATCATTTTGCAGATCCGGACATGGCCTACATGTTCGATAATAACCTTGGAGTATTCGGAAGGAGGAACCCGCCTTGCAATGCCGAAGACAAGACTGCGCGCCGGACTCATCGTCATTGAAGCCTGGTTCCGGGGCTACTGAGGGAGTCCTGGATTAGGGGGTATCCGGACAGCTGGACTGTATACATCGTCCGGACTATTGAAGCGTAAAGATACAAGACTCAAGACTTCGGCTGATGTCCGGATGGGACTCTCCTTTGCGTGGAAGACAAGCTTGGCGATCCGGATATTGTATTTCCTTCATTGTAACCGACTCCATGTAAACCCTAGCCCTCTCCGGTGTTTATATAAACCGGAGAGGATGGTCCTTAGAAGGCCGATCACAATTACAATCATACCATCATAGGCTAGCTCTTAGGGTTTAGCCTCTATGATCTTGTGGTAGATCTACTCTTGTACTACTCATATCTTCAATGTTAATCAAGTAGGAGGTAGGGTTTTACCTCCATCGAGAGGGTCTGAACCTGGGTAAACATTGTGTCCCTTGCTTCCTGTTACCATCAGCCTAAGACGCACAGATCAGGACCCCCTACCCGAGATCCGCCGGTTTTGACACCGACAATGAGCCCCCCACGAGAGTGGAGGGCGCGCCCACCCCTACTGGGTGCGCCCCTGTCTCATGGGCACCTCGTGTGCCTCCTGGACTCCGTTTTCTTGCACGTTACGTATTTTAGTCGATAAAAATTCATTATATATACTCCTGAAGGTTTTGACCACCGTATCATGCAAATATCCTCTGTCTTCGTTTCGAGCTAGTTCTGTTTCAGAGCTAGAGCACCACGGCGTCACCCTCCCTCAACAATGAAGACAAGGATTCTTGGCTATTGAAGATAGAGCTGAAAAGAGAAGAACCGGAGGAGACCCACAAGGATGAAGGGATCCAGAAGGCCATGGAGGTTCAAGTTCCGGCAGTGGAAGAAGAAGACATCCCTCAACTTTTACCTCACCTCTTTACTCCAATAGATATTGAAGCTTTCCAGATGATAGAGTTAGCTCGCATACAGAACAAGTATCTCACACAGGAGAATATTCTGTTGAAGGATCATATCGCCGGACTAAAGGGCATTATCCGCAAGCTGGAGGAGCTTTTACGCTCAATGTGCGATTATCCACTATCATCATCACCACCTTCATCACCTCCGAGGACATAATCACATGGGTATGGGCACTCCCCTCGGCAACTACCAAGCTTGGGGGAGGTGCCCCGGTATCGTATCACCATCACACTCCTATCTTTGCCATTTTATTTAGTGCGATCCTTTTAGTAGTATCCTTACTTAGTAGATTAAAGTTTTGATATCAAGTAGTTTTGAGTTTTGCTTTGTGATCTCTTTTTGTAATCGAGTCCGTGAGCTATCTATAATAAAGATTAGTGTTGTGTCAAGGGCTTTGCTATGTTGCTATGATCTTGAGAAAGTAGAAATGATTAAAGAGTTCATATTGATCTTATGGATAGTGAAAACTTCACACATAGAAAGTATGAGGCTTAAAAGTTGTTGAGAGTTGACAAACATAGTTTTGGTCATCGTTGCAATTAATAGGAAGTAATAAGGAAATATAAGTTTCACATATAAATACACTATCTTGGACATCTTCTATAGTTGTGAGCACTCATTAAGTATGACATGCTAAAAGAGTTGACGTTGGACAAGGAAGACAACGTAATGGTTTATGTTTTCTCACATCTCAGTTAAAGTATATTGTCATTGACCTTCCGAACATGTTGAGCTTGTCTTTCCCCCTCATGCTAGCCAAATTCTTAGCACCAAGTAGAGATACTACTTGTGCTTCCAACTATCCTTAAACCCAGTTTTGCCATGAGAGTCCACCATATCTACCTATGGATTGAGTAAGATCCTTCAAGTAAGTTGTCATCGGTGCAAGCAATAAAAATTGCTCTCTAAATAGTGCGGAGGAAATAAGCTTTATACGATATTGTTATGGAAGCAATAAAAGCGACGAACTGCATAATAAAGGTCCATACACAAGTGGCTATATAAATTGACGTTCTTTCGTACTAAGATTTTGTGTATCCAACCCTACAAGCGCATGAAAACCTCTGCTTCCCTCTGTGAAGAGCCTATCTTTTACTTTATGTTCTTACTTTATGTTTTTACTTTTAACTTGAGTCAAGGTGATCTTCGCCTTTCCCTTTTTCATTTTATCCTTTGGCAAGCTCCTTGTGTTTGAAAGATCATGATTTATATATCCAATTGGATGTTCATTAGCATGGACTATTATTGTTGACATTGTTGGAAATATGCCCTAGAGGCAATAATAAAAGTATTATTATTATATTTCCTTGTTCATGATAATTGTCTTTTATTCATGCTATAACTGTATTATCCGGAAATCGTAATACACGTGTGAATACATAGACCACAATATGTCCCTAGTGAGCCTCTAGTTGACTAGCTCGTTGTGATCAACGGATAGTCATGGTTTCCTGGCTATGGACATTGGATGTCGTTGATAACGGGATCACATCATTAGGAGAATGATGTGATGGACAAGACCCAATCCTAAGACTAGCACAAAAGATCGTGTAGTTCATTTGCTAGAGCTTTGCCAATGTCAAGTATCTCTTCCTTCGACCATGAGAGCGTGTAACTCCTGGATACCGTAGGAGTGCTTTGGGTGTATCAAACGTCACAACGTAACTGGGTGACTATAAAGGTGCACTACAGGTATCTCCGAAAGTATCTATTGTTTTATGTGGATCGAGACTGGGATTTGTCACTCCGTGTAAACGGAGAGGTATCTCTGGGCCCACTCGGTAGGACATCATCATATGCGCAATGTGACCAAGGAGTTGATCACGGGATGATGTGTTACGGAACGAGTAAAGTGACTTGCCAGTAACGAGATTGAACAAGGTATTGGATACCGACGATCGAATCTCGGGCAAGTAACATACCGATAGACAAAGGGAATTGAATACGGGATTGATTAAGTCCTTGACATCGTGGTTCATCCGATGAGATCATCGTGGAACATGTGGGAGCCATCATGGGTATCCAGATCCCGCTGTTGGTTATTGACCGGAGAACGTCTCGGTCATGTCTACATGTCTCCCGAACCCGTAGGGTCTACACACTTAAGGTTCGATGACGCTAGGGTTATAAAGGAAGTTTGTATGTGGTTACCGAATGTTGTTAGGAGTCCCGGATGAGATCCCGGACGTCACGAGGAGTTCCGGAATGGTCCGGAGGTAAAGATTTATATATGGGAAGTCCTATTTTGGCCACCGGAAAATGTTCGGGATTTTTCGGTATGGTACCGGGAAGGTTCTAGAAGGTTCCGGAGTGGGGCCCACCTGCATGGGGGGACCCACATGCACGTGGGTAGTGGGGGAAAGGCCCCACACCCCTGGTCAAGGCGCACCAAGATCCCCCCTTAGAAGGAATAAGATCATATCCCGAAGGGATAAGATCAAGATCCCTAAAAAGGGGGGATAACAATCGGTGGGGAAGGAAATAATGAGATTTCTTTCCTCCCACCTTGGCCAACGCCCCAATGGACTTGGAGGGCAAGAAACCAGCCCCTCCACCCCTATATATAGTGGGGAGGCACATGGGATCTATATACAAAGTTCTGGCACAGCCCTACCTCTCTTCCTACTCCTCCTCTCCCATGGTGCTTGGCGAAGCCCTGCTGGATTGCCACGCTCCTCCACCACCACCACGCCGTTGTGCTGCTGTTGGATGGAGTCTTCCTCAACCTATCCCTCTCTCCTTGCTGGATCAAGGCGTGGGAGACGTCACCGGGCTGTACGTGTGTTGAACGCGGAGGTGCCGTCCGTTCGGCACTAGGATCATCGGTGATTTGAATCACGACGAGTACGACTCCATCAACCCCGTTCACTTGAACGCTTCCGCTTAGCGATCTACAAGGGTATGTAGATGCACTCTCTTTCTACTCGTTGCTGGTCTCTCCATAGATAGATCTTGGTGACACGTAGGAAAATTTTGAATTTCTGCTACGTTCCCCAACAGTGGCATCATGAGCTAGGTCTATTGCGTAGATTCTTTGCACGAGTAGAACACAAAGTAGTTGTGGGCGTTGATGTTGTTCAATATGCTTACCGTTACTAGTCCAATCTTGTTTCGACGGTATTGTGGGATGAAGCGGCCCGGACCGACCTTACACGTACTCTTACGTGAGACAGGTTCCACCGATTGACATGCACTTGGTGCATAAGGTGGCTAGCGGGTGCCAGTCTCTCCCACTTTAGTCGGAACGGATTCGATTAAAAGGGTCCTTATGAAGGGTAAATAGCAATTGGCATATCACGTTGTGGTCTTGCGTAGGTAAGAAACGTTCTTGCTAGAAACCCATAGCAGCCACGTAAAACATGCAACAACAATTAGAGGACGTCTAACTTGTTTTTGCAGGGTATGCTATGTGATGTGATATGGCCAAGAAGAATGTGATGAATGATATGTGATGTATGAGATTGATCATGTTCTTGTAATAGGATTCACGACTTGCATGTCGATGAGTATGACAACCGGCAGGAGCCATAGGAGTTGTCTTTATTTATTGTATGACCTGCGTGTCATTGAAGAACGCCATGTAAACTACTTTACTTTATTGCTAAACGCGTTAGTCATAGAAGTAGAAGTAGTCGTTGGCGTGACAACTTCATGAAGACACGATGATGGATATCATGATGATGGAGATCATGGTGTCGTGCCGGTGACGATGATGATCATGGAGCCCCGAAGATGAAGATCAAAAGGAGCAAAATGATATTGGCCATATCATGTCACTATTTGATTGCATGTGATGTTTGTCATGTTTATGCATCTTGTTTGCTTAGGACGACGGTAGTAAATAAGATGATCCCTTACAAAATTTCAAGAAGTGTTCTCCCCTAACTGTGCACCGTTGCTACAGTTCGTCACTTCTAAGCACCACATGATGATCGGGTGTGATGGATTCTTACGTTCACATACAACGGGTGTAAGACAGTTTTACACAGCGAAAACACTTAGGGTTAACTTGACGAGCCTAGCATGTGCAGACATGGCCTCGGAACACGGAGACCGAAAGGTCGAGCATGAGTCGTATGGTAGATACGATCAACATGAAGATGTTCACCGATGATGACTAGTCCGTCTCACGTGATGATCGGACACGGCCTAGTTGACTCGGATCATGTGATCACTTAGATGACCAGAGGGATGTCTATCTAAGTGGGAGTTCATAAGATGAACTTAATTATCCTGAACATAGTCAAAAGACCTTTTGCAAATTATGTCGTAACCTCGCGCTTTAGTTCCACTGTTTAGATATGTTCCTAGAGAAAATATAGTTGAAAGTTGATAGTAGCGATTATGCGATCAGTAGAAAGCTTATGTCCTTAATGCACCGCTCAGTGTGCTGAACCCCAACGTCGTTTGTCGATGTTGCGAACATCGGACATACACGTTTTGATAACTACGTGATAGTTCAATTAAATGGTTTAAGTAGAGGCACCAAAGACGTTTTCGAAACGTCGCGGAACATATGAGATGTTTCGAGGGCTGAAATTGGGATTTCAGGCTCGTGCCCACGTCAAGAGGTATAAGACCTCCGACGATTTTCTTAGCCTGCAAACTAAGGGAGAAAAGCTCAATCGTTGAGCTTGTGCTCAGATTGTCTGAGCACAACAATCACTTGAATCGAGTGGGAGTTGATCCTCCAGATGAGATAGTGATGTTTCCCCTAAGTCATTGCCACCAAGCTGCTAGAGCTTCGTGATTAGCTATAACATATCAGGGATAGATATGATGATCCTTGAAATATTCATGATGTTTGACACCGCGAAAGTAGAAATCAAGAAGGAGCATCAATTGTTGATGGTTGGTGAAACCACTAGTTTCAAGAAGGGCAAGGGAACAAAGGGATACTTCATGAAACGGCAATTCAGCTGCTGCTCTAGTGAAGAAACCCAAGGTTGAACCCAAACCCGAGACTAAGTGCTTCTGTAATAAGGGGAACAACCACTGGAGCAGCATTACCCTAGATACTTGGTAGATGAGAAGGCTGGCAAGGTCGATAGAAGTATATTGGATATACATTATGTTAATGTGTACTTTACTAGTACTCCTAGTAGCACCAGGGTATTGGATACCGGTTCGGTTGCTAAGTGTTAGTAACTCGAAATAAAAGCTACGGAATAAACGGAGACTAGCTAAAGGTGAGCTGACGATATATGTTGGAAGTGTTTCCAAGGTTGATATGATCAAGCATCGCACACTCCCTCTACCACCAAGATTGGTGTTTGCGTTGAGCATAGACATGATTGGATTATGTCTATCGCAATACGGTTATTCATTTAAGGAGAAAAATGGTTACTCTATTTTTGAATAATACCTTCAATGGTCTTGCACCTAAAGGAATAGTTTATTGAATCTCGGTCGTAGTGATACACATTTTCATGCCAAAAGATATAAGATAGTAATGATAGTACCACTTACTTGTGGCACTGCCATGTAAGTCATAATGGTATAAAACGCATGAAGAAGCTCCATGTTGATGGATCTTTGGACTCACTCGTTTTTGAAAAGTTTGAGACATGCGAACCATGTCTATTGGTGTATATGCATGAAGAAACTCCATGCAAATGGATCGTTCGGACTCACTTGATTTTGAATCACTTGAGATATGCAAATCATACCACATGGGCAAGATGACTGAAAAGCCTCATTTTCAGTAAGATGGAACAAGATAGCAACTTGTTGGAAGTAACACATTTTGATGTGTGCAGTCGAATGAGTGCTGAGGCATGCAGTGAATATCATTATGTTCTTACTTCACAGATGATTCGAGTAAATGTTGAGTATATTTACTTGATGAAACACAAGTCTGAATTATTGAATGGTTCAAGTAATTTCAGAGTGAAGTAGCAGATCATTGTGACAAGAGGATAAAATGTCTATGATATGATCATAGAGATGAATATCTGAGTTACGAGTTTTGGCACTCAATTAAGACATTGTGGAAATTGTTTCGCAATTAATACCGCCTGGAACACCATAATGTGATGGTGTGTCCGAACATCATAGTTGCACCCTATTGGATATGGTGCGTACCATGATGTCTCTTATCGAATTACCACTATCGTTCATGGGTTAGGCATTAGAGACAACCACATTCACTTTAAATAGGGCACCACGTAATTCTGATGAGATGACACCGTATGAATTATGGTTTAGAGAAACCTAAGTTGTCATTTCTTAAAAGTTTGGGGCTGCGACGCTTATATGAAAAAGTTTCAGGTTGATAAGCTCGAACCCAAAGCGGATAAAATGCATCTTCATAGGAAACCCAAAACAGTTGGGTATACCTCCTAATTCAGATCCGAAAGCAATATGGATTGTTTCTAGAATCGGGTCCTTTCTCGAGGAAAAGTTTCTCTCGAAAGAATTGAGTGGGAGGATGGTGGAGACTTGATGAGGTTATTGAACCGTCTCTTCAACTAGTGTGTGACAGGGCACAGGGAGTTGTTCCTGTGGCACCTACACCAATTGAAGTGGAAGCTTATGATATTGATCATGAAACTTCGGATCAAGTCACTCCCAAACCTCGTAGGATGACAAGGATGCGTACTACTTCAGAGTGGTACGTAATCCTGTCTTGAAGTTCATGTTGCTAGACAACAATGAACCTACGAGCTATGGAGAAGCGATGGTGGGCCCGGATTCCGATAAATGGCTTGAGGCCATAAAATCCGAGAGAGGATCCATGTATGAAAACAAAGTGTAGACTTTGGCAGAACGGCTCGATGGTCGTAAGGCTAATGAGTACAGATGGATTTCAAAAGGAAGACGGACAATGATGGTAAATGTCACCATTAAGAAAGCTCGACTTGTTGTTAAGATGTTTTCCGACAAGTTCAAGGAGTTGACTACGATGAGATTTTCTCACTCGTAGCGATGCTAAGAGTCTGTTGGAATTATATTAGCGATTACTACATTATTTATGAAATCTTGCAGATAGGATGTCAAAACATTGTTTCCTTGACGATTTTAATGAGGAAAGGTTGTATGTGATACAACCGGAAGGTTTTGTCCATCCCGAAAGATGCTAATAAGTATGCGAAGCTCCAGCAATCCTTCTAAGGACTGGAGTGAGCATCTCGGAGTTGGAATGTATGCTTTGATGATGATCAAAAAATTTTGGGTTTGTACAAAGTTTATGAGAAACTTGTATTTCCAAAGAAGTGAGTGGGAGCACTATAGAATTTCTGATGAGTATATGTTGTTGACATATTGTTGATCAGAAATGACGTAGAATTTCTGGAAAGCATATAGGGTTATTTTGAAAGTGTTTTTCAATGGAAAGCCTGGATTAAGCTACTTGAACATTGAGCATCAAGATCTATAAGGATAGATCAAAATGCTTAATAATACTTTCAAATGAGCACATACCTTGACATGATCTTGAAGGTGTTCAAGATGGACCAGTCAAAGAAGGAGTTCTTGCCTGAGTTGTAAGGTACGAAGTTAAGACTTAAAGCTCGACCACGGCAGAATAGAGAGAAAGGACGAAGGTCGTCCCCTATGCTTAAGACGTAGGCTCTTCAGTA